>NC_091122.1:185187718-185390218 GCF_040183065.1 Periplaneta americana | reverse complement strand
ATATCCCGCGACAGTTACATTTCTGTGAAGTATTTAAATGGAACGCAAATGTCATAAATTCTCCTCTCGTTTAACAGAACAGGTTTCGCTTTATTGCACCTTGTGGACGGTAATTACAGTTCCGACCTTCCTTTTGTTAAGAAGACATGTTCACACGCCCACAGGCTATCTATTAATGTATCGATCCCAGTAAACCACTAGCAGAATCCGTCTGTGATTATATATAAATATTAATTATTTTAGGCATTAGCCTTCAGGGCTTTCTGGAATGAAAATTTGATTTTCTATTGGCGTGTAATTTCCGTTGACTTTGCCTGTTGGTTATTTTTTTAGGAAAATAGTTCCTTTGAATGCCATGAATCTACCATGGGTTTCACTCCTCTTCCGAAGGATCATGTTCTTGATTTTTGTTGTCTCCGACGAAGTTTCAGTCCATTAATCTCGAATCCAATAGTAAACAAAACAAGTTTACAATGCCAAGATCTGAAGTGAAACAATGAGTGTCACAAGAATGACACATACTTTCCCTTATACAGAGCTTTCAGTTCGGATCCCGGCCAGAAACGCGCATCAGACATTCTTTCATGGCCGGCGTAGACCGTCGTTATTACTAGAGCCCTGCATTTGGATACAAGTTAGGTATACAGCGATCATAACTGGCTTTGCTTGGTACGGAGAGCACTGCGAGTCAAAGCTGTTCAGTCTACAGTGAAGCATTCTCCGGTACTGTGTTTGCATCTGTTTATTCGTGTATAAAGCGTTGAGAGACATGAATAGTACTCCTATACATAATACCACGTGGATTTAATAACAGAATATTTATTTAAAAGCATCTTATGTCTTATAGCTCGACTATTGATCAGATTTTTTTTTGTATTCAACAGATATTGGAGAAAAAATGGGAATATAAGGGTACAGTATATCAGTTATTCATAGATTTCAAAAAGGCGGATGACTCGATTAAGAGAGAAGTTTTATATGATATTCTTATTGAATTTGGTATTCCCAAGAAACTAGTTCGATTAATTAAAATGTGTCTTAGTGAAACTTCCAGCAGAGTCCGTATAGGCCAGTTTCTATCTGATGTTTTTCCAATTCACTGCGGGCTAAAGCAGGGAGATGCATTGTCACCTCTACTTTTTAACCTCGCTCTAGAATATGCCATTAGGAAAGTTCAGGATAACACAGAGGGTTTAGAATTGAATGGGTTACATCAGCTTCTTATCTATGCGGATGACGTGAATATGTTGGCAGAAAATCCACAAACGATTAGGGAAAACACTGAAATTCTACTTGAAGCAAGTAAAGCGATAGGGTTGGAAGTAAATCCCGAAAAGACAAAGTATATGATTATGTCTCGTGACCAGAATATTGTACGAAATGGAAATATAAAAATTGGGAGGAGAAGAGGTGGAGAAGTTCAAATATCTTGGAGCAACAGTAACAAATATAAATGACAATCGGGAGGAAATTAAACGCAGAATAAATATGGGGAATGCGTGATATTATTCGGTTGAGAAGC
This sequence comes from Periplaneta americana, assembly GCF_040183065.1. Lineage (NCBI taxonomy): Eukaryota > Metazoa > Arthropoda > Insecta > Blattodea > Blattidae > Periplaneta > Periplaneta americana. The sequence continues at coordinate 185,388,696 of NC_091122.1, read as the reverse complement.
TTTTGTCATTGGTCTGCTGTCAAAAAATCTGAAAGTTAGAATTTATAAAAGAGTTATATTACCGGTTGTGAAACTTGGACTCTCACTTTGAGATAGGAACAGAGATTAAAGGTGTTTGAGCATAAGGTTCTTAGGAAAATATTTGGGGCTAAGAGGGATGAAGTTACAGGAGAATGGAGAAAGTTACACAACGCACAGCTGCACGCATTGTATTCTTCACCTGACATAATTAGGAACATTAAATCCAGACGTTTGAGATGGGCAGGTCATGTAGCACATATGAGCGAATCCAGAAATGCATATAGAGTGTTAGTTGGGAGGCCGGCGGGAAAAAGACCATTAGGGAGGCCGAGACGGTGATGGGAAGATAATATTAAAATGGATTTGAGGGAGGCGGGATATGATGGTAGAGACTGGATTAATCTTACTCAGGATAAGGATCAATGGCAGGCTTATGTGAGGGCGGCAATGAACTTCCAGGTTCCTTAAAAGGCAGTGAGTAAGTAAGTATATATCTTATAGCAAAATTTTACTGATATTGGAGAAAACTGCATCCATTAAAGCATTTTAAATATTATAAAATGTTGAAAATTGGAAAATCGAGTAAACAAGTATCAAAGTACAGCATGTATATGATATATTATACAATTGATATCCTTCCTTCCTATACAGGTCTACCACACACATTTTTCTCCTACATAACAGCGCGAAATATGAACTGAATAAAAAGTGAAATTAGTTAGAATGAAGAACAAAGTCTGTCAGAATGACAGTTTAAAGGGCTGCAGCTCCACGCACGCGCTATCCCTTTAAATTCGTCCTGAGGGGCTTTAAATTGTCATAGGGCCAAAACAAGCACAGATTTAGAAAACTGAAACATTATTTTATTTTCTTAGAGTTAAAAACTAAATTTCAATTTGTAATGGTTTTTTTCATTATGTTCACCGATCCATAGCCTTGATAGTCCATGGAACCAAACCCTGGACATTGCAATGTAGCATTATACAGCGATGATGGAGGACTCGGTCCATCCTCTATAATTACCGTCAATAACTTCTTGTTTGCTTTTAATTAATAAATCGATAAAATGCGGACAGGTGTAGGTAAACAGACGACCTTTCTTTTTCAGAGAATCGTTTACCTGCGTCTGGAATCAGATTAGCCTACTAATTAAGAGTTACCTTAACTGGGACTTGAGCCACGTGTCCTGGCACAAGTAATGGGTTCTAAATTATGAAAAATTGCATTTTCAAAAGCGCAGTCAACTTTCAGTAGTCATTGGTACACGGTAGTGTCAATCATTAGGCAGAGGCTACGAATAGCGTAGCTTTCAGACACGTGTGAAGGACGTGATAATGTATTCCGTATATTCTCAGAAGTGCCCATGTAAGGCTTGATCCTACCTTTCCAAGAACGAGTAGGAATTGTGTCTCTTATACCGGCTGATCGACGTCCTTTCCTTCCAGGAGGAAGAACTTGTTGACAACGCTGAACCCTCCCAGTGCCGTGTAACCGATGATTAGAGATGGTAGCCTAGATTTTAGCAACTTAAAATTAAACATTTAATTCTTCAGAAATCAGATTTAGCATTTTATAGCATTTTTAGTGTTACAATGTAGCATTTTGGGTGAAACATTTTTATGCAAAATTTAGTGGTAGAAATTCAATGTCATCAATGTGTAAACAGGTGCATTTTATAGATTCTCCAGTTAAAATTCTTGAAAATAAGTAAAGGAACGTATAAACTTACAGTGAAATTGTGAACATTAAAAAACATGCCAAATGTATGATGTGATTTTATTGTAACCCATCTTATTACTCAGTCACCCGCTATCACATACAATTTGTTTTTAAGTCAATACTGGGTCTAGGGAGATCGCATAGGTAGCCACTATTCACCACCAGCACCAGACATATTAGTTGAGTACTCGAAGACATATTAGTTGAGTACTCGAGATAACAACAAAGAGGGTATCAGGTAGGTCGCATTCCTATATACAAGCAATACAAATAAGCAAAAAAAAAAAAAAAAATAGCACTCTAAAAGGGTTGGTATAATTTCGTGAGTGCAAGGGTATTTTCATGATAATCCTTAAATTCAAAATACTTAGAAATATTCAGTCAAATTTTAAATTTATTCCTCTGTCAAATTCATAACTACAACCCAAACAAAGTTCTTTCTGTATTTTGAAAGGTATATATCATGAAACCATTGATCACAACTGATACACTGAATCCATCTTTCACCACGCTTGTCGTCCTCGAAATTTCCTGAGCAAGATCCGCTAAAAAATTATTAGGCTTATCATTTTGCTTTTCTTTAAGCACAGATCTCTTTGTTTGGCTCCTGAAGATGAAAGGCTGGAAATATTCTCCTTGACTGCTGCTTTGGTACCTTCTGTTCTCGCCGAAGTAGCCAAGAAAAATATGAAGTTTCTCTGCGACAGCTTTGCTTTATTTTAGACACAATCAATTGCCTCTCATATCACTTACATTGTATTTCTTTTCGCATTTTACCCTATGATTATCTGCTATCTGCAACTGAACGACATGTACAATATATCAGAGATGCTATGAATACACACAAATATTTTACGTTTCTTGCATTTGATATTTCTTCCACCAGAGAATGTTGTTATACCATAGAAAAAAAATTAAAGAGAAAAAAATGGCTTCGTGTAATGAGAAAAACGCAAGGAAATAATCTCCCAAGATAAGGCTTCGTTACATAGTCACTGCATTGTTAAGTTTATATTTTTCACCAAGAAGTATACAATGTCAGTTCTTTAAATTGAAAACAATTTGGACCACAAAAAACAGCAAAAGAAACTTTTCTTTTAACAAAGGAAATCGGATTGAGTATTCAAAGCTATAGATCTCACAACTCAAGAGGTAGGAGCGTCAAGAATGCAGTGAACGAAGTCTATGTTATAATACATCTTTTGCCATTAGAATTACATTTGTGGCTGGTATAATTTCGTGATAATTTTAAATAAAATATCACGAAATTAGCTGAGTTTGCCCCACTATATGAAGAGTGCACTGTAAGAATGATGGATGTCACTTTCTTGTTAAAAATGAACCAAGACTGTCAATGCATAGCTTAAGACATATAGAATGTACATAGAGAGTTACATGGCATTAACACTGATAGTCATTGTCCAGTAATGATCGGAAAATCACAGTTAAGCTTTGAGCGCTAAGCATTTCAAACTTTCAATTGCTTCTCCTGCAAAATGTATTCCAAATGACATCCATCATTCTTGCAGTGGACTCTTCATATATTTTCATACTAGCCGTACCCGTGCGCTCCGCTGCACCCGTTAGAAATAAATATAAAGTAATTATATAATTAAAATAGGACATTTGATCTAGGGAACATTCGTGTTTGGTGGAAGGATAAATCGTTTATTATGTTACTTAATTTAAATTGTATTTGCATAATTAAAATGCGATCATTTTGATCCAGAGACCACTCATTTGGTCATAAAAATTAGTTTAGGAAACACAGGAAACGAATATACAGAATAGCCTATCAAGTTTTCTGTGCATAAGAATCTATTTTAATCTTACCTGTCCTCGATTCACTCAGAAGTAACTGTGATAACATTATAGCATTATGTCCATCTAGAGAAACTACACTTTCCAATGGTAAAATAATAAATAATTATACAAATCGGTTAATTTAGCTTCCGATATTACTTCATACAAACACAGGAACATTATCTGTAGGCTATCTTTCATAGCTTTCGATTGTTGCTGACCAAGGCCCCTTATAGACGAAGTCATTTGTTTTTTAATTCATTACACGGCCTTAGATAGCAGTTATTTTAATTTTAAAACTCATTTATCTCATTAAATATCAGTCCTATCAAAATTTTTCAAGGAATAAAACTTATCGCAAATTTTTTTAAAGAAACTTTTGTTATGTAACATTTTTCACAAAAATCAATAATAAGCGAGATATTTCGATTTATTTAATTCAGGCCCCCTTATAACCCCCCTTTTAAGTAATGTATTTTGAATGCCATATAGCCTAAAATCTAAGTTACAACGAACTTAATTTATATTCCAATTTTCATCGAAATCCGTTCAGCCATTATCGCGTGAAAAGGTAACAAACATACAGACAGACAGACATACAAACAAAATTTCAAAAAAGCGATTTTCGGTTTCAGGGTGGTTAATTGTATATGTTAGGACCAATTATTTTTGGAAAATCGAAAATTATCAGAAAAATTTCGGCTACAGATTTATTATTAGTATAGATAATAAAAGTTAATTTAATAAAATGTCTAAATTTCATTTCACTATTTAAAAATCTCCCGTCTCTTTGGCCCACTCTGTATAAGGCACAGATAGGCCTAGTTTGTGTCTATCTCACACTTATGATTTCTCGTGGCCAAATTCTTGCAAGTGGTGCGTTTATTGACTCAAAAGCCAATTATTGGATTTGGAACGGGTCTCGACGCTGCTCATTCTCATGTGGTGGCAGTGTAGCTATCAGTTCATACTCACGAATGCTAAGTGCGGTTCACTAGGCTTGAAAGACAAGAAGTCGATGCTTGTTGCTGAAATGTCTGTTTGCATACTTGTGATCGTTGAACATGAAAACTCGCACTCATGTCATTGCTGACACCTAGCTCCAATACGACAGCTCGAGGGCAATGTACCTGCAACACAGATTTCAATAGCGTCAATGGAACTGTACTCAAGTGTGCGTACACTCCATTCTTCGTATTTAAATCATGTGTTGCATAACCCTCATTTAAATAGGAGCGCACGCTCATACAAACTGTATATGCCACGTGTACACTGTTCGCACTTATTATTGTTGTTTTATTCGGTCGATTTCTAAAACACGGACGAAATCGTGGTTCAAAACCTCGGGTTCTAAACCGCGATAGAGGTCTGAATCCTTATGCGATTTCTAAAACGGGGTCGAGACGCGGCTTGAGAAGAAACCGAGGTTTTATATATGGCAACGTAGCTAAGAATCGATTTTTATTCCTGTACACAGTCGATATTAGAAAGAAATGAACATCGGGATTAATATTTTTATTGAATTGCAGTAAGTCACATTCTTTTGTTCTCAGCTAAGTTATTGTTGTATTTACTGACTAGCCGTACCCGTGCGCTCCGCTGCACCCGTTAGAAATAAATATAAAGTAATTACATAATTAAAATAGGACATTTGATCCAGGGAACATTCGTGTTTGATAGAAGGATAAATCGTTTAATATGTTATTTAATTTAAATTGCATCCAAATAATTAAAATGCGATCATTTTGGTCCAGAGACACTCATTTGGTGCAATGACAATTCCTTTAACATGTTTCTTAATTGTTATTAGGCCTACTTGCAACCATAGTTTAATGAACATTGACATCATTTAGATTTAATGTGTATATTTTATTTTACTTGTTATAGGTTTCCATTGAATTATGGTAATAACTTAATTTTAACCCTTGTTTTCTACGTATTCAGTAAATGGCGCTTGGCCCACTATGGTTCTGAACCCTTCAAATAACTTAAATTATATTATATTATATTATATTATATTATATTATATTATATTATATTATATTATATTATATTATATTATATTATATTATATTATGTTATATTATATTATATTATATCAGAAGTTACTGTAATAACATTATAGCATTATGTCCATCTAGAGAAACTACACTTTCCAATGGTGAAATAATTAATTATACAAATCGGTTAATTTAGCTTCCGATATTACTTCATACAAACACAGAAACATTCTCTGTAGGCTATCTTTCATAGCTTTCGATTGTTGCTGTCCAAGGTTCCTTATAGACGAAGTCATTTGTTTTTTAATTCATTACAAGGCCTTAGATGGCAGTTATTTTAATTTTAAAACTCATTTATCTCATTAAATATCAGACCTATCAAAATTTTTCAAGGAATAAAACTTATCGCAAATTATTTTTAAAGAAACTTTTGTTATGTACCATTTTTCACAAAAATCAATAATAAGCGAGATATTTCGATTTATTTAATTCAGGCCCCCTTATAACCCCCCCCCTTTTAAATAAAGTATTTTGAATGTCATATAGCCTAAAATCTAAGTTACAACGAACGTAATTTATATTCCAATTTTCATCGAAATCGGTTCAGCCATTATCGCGTGAAAAGGTAACAAACATACAGACAGACAGACATACAAACAAAAATTTAAAAAAAGCGATTTTCTGTTTCAGGGTGGTTAATTATATATGTTAGGACCAATTATTTTTGGAAAATCGAAAATTACCAGAAAAATTTCGGCTACGATTTATTATTAGTATAGATTTAGAATGTGGGCTATGTACGTTTAATACTAGCATTACTATTTAATAGGGAACGGATTTTTAGGTACAAGAATGATATTGACCAAATAATTACCACAAGTCGAGCGTTTATGTTGTAGTTCATCATTTGTTCCTAATTACTACTAACATTAACTAAGTACATAAAAACCCGGTTTAAGGAATTAATAACCTAAATATTAACTCGATTAAAATTTCAATTGAAACTAAAATGTAGTATGGTTGTATTTTCACATATAACTGGCCTACTACTTGGAAAGCGTCAGTAGCATAAAACTTAAAATAAGAAGACAAAATCACGTTTGCTTCAAATTCTTGTAGGTCCACAACATTTTCGAGTATTAAATGACATGTCCAAAACTACTGTAAAGACTAAGAATTAAGTTATATCGTCTTATAGGCATAAATATGTAATTCATATAAAATATTATATCTTATTTTCCTCAAAGCAACAAAGTGTAAAAAAAATTGTGAACCCGCCGCCTCTTGCATTTCGTTGCAGATTATTATTTAGCATTCTTGCTAAATTTTGTGTTGATTCCTTCGAAAATCTAAATATTCGTCTGCAATTAGCTATAGTCGTTATATAGTTGCAAAGAATTATTTTTGTTTTTCATCACTATAATCCGGGAATTTAATACTCACAGACACAAATTTTCCTTTGATAATCATCCAGCTGATCTACTACCTCCATCTCGTACACATGAACCCGTGGTTTTAAACCTACCCCAGCCGTGGTCTCTGCTTCAAACCATGGTTTCGAGCCATGGCTCAGAAAAATGAAAAAGACCTCGTTTTATAAATCCAAACGCGGTTTAAAGCTATGGTCGTGGTCTAGACCTTGTTTTAGAAATCGACCCATTAAGTCTGTTGTTAACGAAGTTATGCTGCGCGATTATCTATATTTCGTAACATTGGTCATAACTAGGAGGTATTTTCGCGAGATGAGTGTTAGATTGGCCATAGGATTGCGTGATACTGATCTTACAGTCGGAAGAAACTCCACTGGTTAACCAGCTGCCTTAACGCCAACGGCTGAATAGAGACTTTAGAGGATTTATCACACTCCATGCTATGCCATTTTCACAGCTTTGTTTTCTCTAAATGCAAACAGATTTTGGGCAAAAAAAAAACAGTTTTACATTTGGTCAAGAGTTGTAGATGAGTTTCTGACTGATGTTTCTCCTTGTTACCAGCCACCGCTGCGGACTGTCAAATGAGGATCTGAACCGTCGCTGGAGCCGCCCGGATCCAAATCTGCACCCTGTGATCTACCACACCAAAGTGAGTTCATCCCTAATATGATGTAGAAATTGAACTGATTGTCATCATTAGTATAGCAAGACTGCAGTCAGCATGTGCGAGAATCTCCGCGGAGTACCACTCATGTTAAATATTAGAGAGAATTTCGCTTATAAGCAATGCACCAATCAACTGTAAGATTCTTTGAGCTTAACCAATCAAAGCCAACTGTCAACTGCAATCTTGTCGCACCTGATGCGCATTTGTTTAATATCTAGTCGCACCTGATGTTCAGATGTTAAATATTTCCGTTGTTTCCTTAAGAATACAGTGGGCCGTGATATTGCGTGATGGTTGTGCTAGCAAATGTTTTAAATATATTCGCGATATACTCTTATTCAAATATCACAAAAGTTGTTTAATTTTGCTGTTTTACTAACGCCGTTTCCCAAAGCTACATTTACAGGTAAAGTGAACTAGATATACCGGGTGTTCATTTCAAAGTGTGTCATGACGTCACTGTTGTGAGTCAGCGATTTGAAGCTAGTTTCAGCTTTTATGTCAGAGAAGTTGCCTATTAATCAAGGCGTTCAATCTGAACTTGAGAACGTGTACGGTATAACTTGAACGTCGTAGCAACAGATGGCGGTCTGTACGGTCTGTGTGCTACCATAACCTCTTTTGCGCGGGCAAGTCGTACGCAGGCTATTTATTATCATCGGTTGCGTACGGCAACATTCCACAACACAAATCAAATGCTCCGTATCCATGTTGACCGTCCAAGTTAATGTCAACAAATACGTAAGTAATCGTCTTAACCCTCTCCCCATATCCCGACAGTAAGAAAAAACTCACCTCAGTACGTGTTTCCAAACAGTTCACATTCCTGCCACTACCGGCGTTACCGTACGTATGTATGTATGTATTTATTTACACTGCAAGTGGGCAAGCACCCGGTATCGGTAGGTTCTCTTCTGAATGAACGCCGTACTTGTTAGGCAACTTCTCTAGCACATAGGTAATACGCCTCTGCGGAAGTGTAGGAAGATTGAATTCTCCAGGCTCATCGGCTAGCCATATGACGACATATAGCGAGCCATGACACACTTGGAACTGAACACCCAGTAGAAGTTGACTAAATAACTGGATATGACGTCAGAAGTCAGAAGCTACATAGTGCATACCAATCAAGTTCGTAGTAAACGGAAATGTTTCCTTGTTTGATGACTTGTACACTAAACAAACATCAGCAAATGAAGCTAGGGAATTTAAAGATGATTTGGAAATAAAATAAAAGCGTGCACTGTATAATGTAGAATAACACGTTAACATTAAACATTAACATTGTTAGTGCCGTGTCTTCTCTACATTTTTTTAAATATTGTAATATTTTAGGTCCTCATCTTTTCCACTTAATTTGTAATGAAACTGCATTGGGACACTGCCTTCTTAATTCAGTACTGCACCGTGATGTCATGATTTTTAGAAAAAAGTCGGTGAAGAAGGCCATGATTCAAGCATACCTATGCAAAGCTTCGTGGTGTGTAGTATGGACTTGAGCTTCGGTACACGGGCTAATCACAATTTCTACAGCTATTGTCAGATGTTTATCCATGAATTTCATATTGCAGGAGGCCAAGGCAATTAAATATATTAAGTTAGCAAATTAAATATCCTATTTAATAGTAATATAATGATGTTATCTTTTTATTTATTATTATTATTATTATTATTATTATTATTATTAAGCCACCGGCTTAGCTCAGTCGGCAGAGGCGCTTGCCTGCCGATCTGAAGTTGCGGTTACGCTCGGGTGGGTTCGGGCTGATTACCTGGTTTGGTTTTTCCGAGGTTTTCCCCAACCGTAAGGCGAATGTCAGGTAATCTATAGCGAATCCTCGGCCTCATCTCGCCAAATACTACCACGCTATCAGCAATCTCATCGACGCTAAATAATCTAGTAATTGATACGTCGTCGTTATATAACCAAATAAAAAATAATCTTATTCAAATAACACTCAAGTTCACACACATCTCTTAGGACAATTCATGCGGCCTGCGCGACCGCCAATTATCGACAAGATATCTCTTGTGGTATTTCCTATTATGTTACTAAAAATCTCCCATAAAGCATATCTCTGACTTCGTAAAAATGTTCCTCGTCTTCTGCATTTCTTTGATTTTTGAAACCGCTATTCAGATTTGGATTTTATCGCTTTCTCATAGCAAAAACGCCTTCAGCTTGGTTTACTTTGACTATTACACTTTTACTACGTCACACTACTTTTGACCAATAAAACGGTACGAAAGGACGTCTTTCAACCAATCATGGATGCTTATCGCACAATTTTATCGCGTCCCTAGCATTTGTTTAATTTTATTGCGTCCCTAGCATTTGTTTATTTTTATCACTACCCTAACATTTGTTTCTTTGTTTGCCAACATTTCAAACTGCACTGGTCTGGACGTCAAAAAACAGAAAATTACAAACCACTCCAGTCGATGCACAGCACTTTCAAATATGGTTAGCATTGGCATTCAAGAACAAGAATTAATAAAGATCACTGGTCATATATGAAGAGCATCATTCGGAAATCCTGAATAAGTTGAGGGATACACCATGTACATCAACGAGTTCACTTCTCTTACGCACATGTCCAATATAACATCAACTGAACCACCAACCACTAAAACATTCAAATTTGAAAATTGTACTTTCAATAATTGTTTCTTTTAAAATTATTCATGTTTATTTTTTATTTCATCATCGTTAATTAAAACGTTCCTTGTTTACTTCATCATCATTCATTAAAACTTTTCTAACACTTGTTTATATTATTTAGGTTATGTTTGTTATAGCTTCTGCTATATGATATTATGAATAGTCACGTATCAGAGATTGTTTAATACTAAGATTTATTGAAAATCATCTGCCAAGTGACGTTGATTACTGGGATCGGGATAATTGAAGTGGAATGCAACTGTTTTAATAAAAATGAAACTGAATCAACAAAGCCTTCTTGACCAGTAATCTTCCACAGAGTTCAATGAAGATTCCATAGTTGGCACAACTGAATAACTGATAACAAGAAAACAGTTAATCATAACACACTACTGCCATCTACTAGCGTAATATTTATAATGTTGAGATGGTACAAACTAAAGACAGTTTTGTATTTTCGTAAGTCAATTAATATTTTATTGTATTGGAGTACTTCGTTACTTCTAACCTTTATATACTTTCTTCTAATCGTGTAATAGTCAGTTAAATCCCACTCGAGTTTTGATTTTCTCTAGATAAATCAAAACCTCTAGTGAGATTACTGTTGATAAATGCCCTTAACTTGACAACCAAATACAATGGTGCTTACAATGTCGTTTGCTGGCATCGCTGTCATTGGACGCGTGACAATTTGATTGTAGCGGAAAATGTGCCTAACATTACAAGCATCACGAAAATATTATGAATTTCAAACAAAGACATGATATAAAAGACGTCTATACATTGCTGGTATCAACTGCTCTTTGTGTCATCGTCCTTCGCGACCTAAACAATGACTTTACCCAGAGCAGTGAATAGAAAGTTCTTTCCTACTCCCATACTAAAATTTACTTACTTAATGTGTGATGATGTCTCTTTCTTTTAACTTTTAAGCGATGGCCTTGAATACAGCAATTCATTTTATGTTATAACGAAACAAAATATATAATTTTTATTTTGCTTTTTTTTTTTTGCCATTTTTGTCGAGTAGATCATATTTTCACATTTTTCGTGGTCATTAAAAACCATATTATCATATTCTTATTTCTTTTTTTATAGCATTTTTTAAATTTCTTTTTATTTTCCAGCAGCATTACATACAATAGTTTCACTGCTTAATAGTTTTTTTATTTACTAAGCAAACTGACCTTCAGTCGGCGGTCATAGTGATCTGACAAAGAATGAGGAGGGTAGATTTTACCCGGAAATTTAGAGCTCACTGCATCCTACCACCACTCTTCAGCTTTCGGCCCGCAAACGCGTAAAACCTACCACGTGGAAGTTGTTTAAAACTTCCTTCTATGTCGAGGGTGAGGAACAGTGTGGGTGGGATGGGGAAACAATTGAAATAAGATTTTTTTTAATTGAGTTTCTCCGAGCACTTCGATTGTGCATGGCTTTCTTATTTGACCACAGTAACATCTTCATAACCTGATAATAGCCTATAGTCCGGATCAGCTTACTTAATACCTTAAGGTTGAACCTAACCATTCCCCCCCCCCATTACTACATATGCTAGTGGATTATGGTGATTTTCTAGCTTGAAGATTGCTGGTAAAATTCATGTTCTGGGAATAATACGTTAATTAAGTAGTAAAATATCGCTGCAATCGAAAAGTATTGGGAATAAATTTGAATAAGAAACAAAAAAAAAGTTTCCTTTCCAGGCAGGATTCGAACCAAAAAAGTCTCAGTTACCAGTCTATCGTGCTCTGGAGTGAACAAGGCTCTGAAATCAGCTACAAGGGTCGGTCCGGTTTTTTTTACCACTACTGTACATATGACGCTGGAGGGCCATACATACGTTTGTCCGTAAATCTCGACTGCCACCTAAATAAGACATTGAACTCTACAGGATTTCTAAAAGCGTCCGAGACATTTGGTCTGTTACGAGTACTCCAAGAGCCTGTTTCAGGTTCAACCACATGTCGTTTAATTTTTATTACGTTGACTTTGTCCATGTTTTTCGTTTTGAACTGCGTCACCATCATCTGACCTTGAAACGAACTCCTCTAGTGTATGTCCAGATCTTGTAAGTGAATGCCGTTCATTCAATCTCTTTGCTAATTAAGGTTTTATTATTTCTGTGTCATGCCAAGCACACGCTGTTCTCTTTTCGATACTTGCTGTCTGCTCCGTGTACTGACAAGCAAGTGTTGCAGTAATTGCCTTTGGTTGTCCGTCGAGGCTAGCGTCTTCAACTGTGGCCGGATGCGATAGATTTTAAAGCCCATCACGAAGAAATAATACGCTAGAAGGGATTCCATATATTACTTCAGGATTTCACGAAGCCCTGCAGGACTGGCCAAGGTCATGACTGTCGCTTTCGTCCTGATCTAGAAGACTTACGTAAATCATCTCTGACAGAAAGCAAGCAACCAGGATCCGCATATTTTAATGACAGTCATAAAATTGCATGTATTTTCTCATATTTTACGCGTCTACAGAAAAGTACACAGATTCAACTGTAAATAACAACACAATGGAGCGAGGCATCACGGTTTCCCCCTCATTTTTCACTTAAAAGACAATCTTTATTATTCTCCGCGGAAAATCTCCTTCAGCGACTTCACAGCCATCGCGAATCACAGGAGTGCAGCGTTGCCTCATGAAGGAATATCGCTATCAAAGGGGACGTTGGCGGTCGGGAATGTAATTCTGAAGTTCAGTAGCTTGCCAGATACAAAGAGAATGCATTTATAAGTGTTCGTATGTCCGAAAAAAAAATTGTAATTTTAGGCCAAACCGTACAATTAACTTATTATAGCGCAGTGTTCGATCTTCACGCATTCCCGAAGGATAGCGCTATTGAATAATTTCGAGGGAAAAATTGTTCCGGGGCCGGGTATCGATCCCGGGACCTTTGGTTAAACGTACCAACGCTCTACCAACTGAGCTACCCGGGAACTCTACCCGACACCGATCCAATTTTTCCCTCTATATCCACAGACCTCAAAGTGGGCTGACAACCGTCAAGCTACCAACATTGAGTGCACACTAACTGTGTGTGACTTAAATTGTGGTTTTCTGTTAACGAACAGTGACGTATATTATGCAAATCAAGCTTTCAGGTATAACTCCCTGTGAAGTTGATTTGAATAATTTCAAGGGAAAAATTGTTCCGGGGCCGGGTATCGATCCCGGGACCTTTGGTTAAACGTACCAATGCTCTACCAACTGAGCTACCTGGGAACTCTACCCGACACCGATCCAATTTTTCCCTCTATATCCACAGACCTCAAAGTGGGCTGACAACCGTCAAGCTACCAACATTGAGTGCACACTAACTCTGTGTGACTTAAATTGTGGTTTTCTGTTAACGAACAGTGACGTATATTATGCAAATCAAGCTTTCAGGTATAACTCCCTGTGAAGTTGATTTGAATAATTTCAAGGGAAAAATTGTTCCGGGGCCGGGTATCGATCCCGGGACCTTTGGTTAAACGTACCAACGCTCTACCAACTGAGCTACCCGGGAACTAGCGCTATTGCTCAGAACTCCTGCTTCACTCAAGGCACGTAGATACAAGAAAACGAAAAACAAACACATAGATCAAGCTGACACACTCTTATCATTCTTCCTCTGTATTTAAATTTGCACATAAAGCAGGTAATTTCTCCTTCATGTGAAAGAATATTTGGTACACCTTGTCGTTCAGTAATGCAAGTGGTAGTGATAAAAGAGAAACAAAACGTCGTGTTTCACGGAGGTCTCACACAATTGAAATTTAGATTTTACGAGGTTTTTAAAAAAATATTCCAGCGTTCTTCCTGAGTCTTTAGTCTTTCGACGAAAAGAAAACTGTCGTTTAACTCGCCGTAACTCAAAAAACAGTGAAGATTTTGAATAGCAATAACTGTTAAAAGTAATTTCCATTCTTTTTCAACATTTCTCTCACTTTGACCGCCCATCTAACGTGGAAAACAAAAAAGTTTGCCGCTTACCAACTTTTGAAGGTGTAAATATCTATTGTGCGAGATCGTGCGTATTTGCTTGCTTTCCGCACACAACCAATACGCGGTAAGTGTGAAATATCACATTCAGTATTCCCAACGTAACACACATAACAATTTCCCTATTCTTACCGCTTAAGCGTCATATTCATTTTACTGCTTTAGGCTTTTAACATATTATTTTTAAAGACGTTCAGTATAGTAATAATTATAAATTGGAAACTTACCACTGCAATTTCACCTAAATTGCACTGTTAATTATTGTTTTTAAATATTTGCAAAAATTAAGTAAACTCTACAACACCACAAAAGTTACTGCATTTGTAATGCAAGTAACATTAAGGAAGCCGTGAAAAAATCACCAAGATTCCAGACTCATCATAGACTGGGGGAAAAAAAGACAGACGTATATCACGGCCTGCTGGAGTATAGTAAACACAGAAAACATTTTATAGGAACAATGTTGAAGATAGATATATTTGTTTTCCAAAGTTACCGTCATTGAACAGAAACCAAGATGGAGATTTCATTGCAACTAATTAGAAATTCCTCTTTCAGGTATGTAATAAACGATCTTCGCACAAAATAATGTACGATACACGAGCGGTATGTTTGTTTTCATGTTCTCGGAAATTAAAAAAGCTCAACTACGTTTCGCTTTTTCAATCTTTTCCTCGAACATGAAAACGTCAACATACCGCTCTTGTAACGCATATTACTATTTTGAACGGATCACTTCAAAGTTACTATTTTTTCTCCCCGTTTTCAAAAAAAAAGATTTCGATTTCGATTTTTTTTCTGTTTTCCTCAGACATTCATCTATCAATCATAAAAATTACAGTGCGATTGATTTACTATCTTAGGAGCTACAACGTGATAAATATTTCACGCAGCGGAAAACTGATTTCTCCCTCCCTCTGGCTCCGGTATCGCCGTCACTTTCTCACACAAGCCATCTATCTTATAACGCCGCAGCGATCTCTGATTGGTTCTCCTCATATGCAGGAGATTTGCCGCGGATAACTGTCTTGTTTACCATCTCAGTACGCCTCTTTGTGTGCCTCCTCGTTGTCCGGAGGATATCAAGGCGAAAATCGACTTCCTCCGTGTCCGCTCTAGTCTCTTCAGTAAAGGCTAATTCACACGGGGATAGTTTACAGGAGTCAAGTGCTTGGAGCAAGTCGACTTTCCTTCAACTTTCCCCGTGTGATATGGTCGAGACAGTCAAGTTGTGACTTGGCGGTCAAGCAGAATTTGAGTTGACGACCCGTCAACTTTTGTGTCCACTTTCCCGTCACGTGACCAATTTGACTCCACCACTTCCCGCGTGTGAATGCGACTTGTAGCTACTTGGCAAATAGAAAGTTTGTAGTTTTAGGCCTATTGTCGAAGTAAATTAATAATGAGCGCCCCTGAGTGGAATTCCAACGATATCATAAAGTTTTTGGAAGTGTATGAGAAGTATGCACTTGTATGGAATATATGTACGTGACAAAGAATATCTCAATAAAAACAAGCGGGAATTATTATTCCAGAAACTAGTCAGTGAACTCATGGAACAAGGTTTCGAAAACATAGACGTAGAAGTGGTTTGAAAAAAGTTAAAAACCCTTAAAACAGGACTCATTCTGATATGTTTCCTGTATTCTTCAGGATCTTCTTCAGCTAATTCTTTCAACAAGGTATTAGATGCACCGTGCATAATTCTTCTACGAATCCATTTCTTAACCCATGTTCTCTTTTCCTTTTTTTCAAGAATATTTTGTAATTCATACAATCACAAGGCGCCAATTAGCTGCACACAAGCTTGAATATGTGCTGGTGGCATCTTCAGTTTCACCAAACTAAGAATGACAGTTCACTGTTGATTTTTATTAACTATAACAGAATACAAGAATTCAAACACCACTACGAATACAACATTCAGCGTGCGCTTTTTTTTCAAGCATGGTTTCAAGTTTAATGTTTTCGTGTGATCACAAATATAGCATCAAGTTTACAGACTTCAAGCACTTGACTCCTGTAAACTATCCCCGTGTGGCTCGGGTTTAAGTGTTGCAGTGGCTGCAGTAATCCTTTGGGAACGCGTTTGGTACACGACATAACCCCATAAATAGAAGTCCACAGAGGTTACGTCGGGTGATCGTGATGTTTATTTTGTGTGCAGTAGCTGCACTTCGTCAGCATACAGTCCCAAATGTGTGCGGTTCAACATCCTTTATCTTGTGCTTGGTTGGCCATTCAGGACATTACCAGTTTCCATAAACTTCTTGTACTGTACCATTCACAGATGATGGTCTTGATGATGGTTCCGTTCCATAGTTGGACCTGTGTATATGATCTTGTTGCTGTGAACATATTATGCTCTCTCCTGTGAAGTACAGTGAAACCTCTCATTTACGGACATCGAAGGGACATAACGATCTGTCCGCATCTGGGAGGTGTCCTTTATTCGGAGGGAGGCTCCCCAATCTAACAGTAAATCTATACTAATAATAAATCTGTAGCCGAAATTTTTCTGGTAATTTTCGATTTTCCAAAAATAATTGGTCCTCACTTATATAATTAATCACCCCGAAACCGAAAATCGCATTTTTGAAATTTTTGTTTGTATGTCTGTCTGTATGTTTGTTACCTTTTCACGCGATAATGGCTGAACCGATTTATATGAAAATTGGAATATAAATTAAGTTCGTTGTAACTTAGATTTTAGGCTATATGGCATTCAAAATACTTTATTTAAAAGGGGGGTTATAAGGGGGCTGAATTAAATAAATCGAAATATCTCGCTTAATATTGATTTTTGTGAAAAATGTTACATAACAAAAGTTTCTTTAAAAATGATTTTCGATAAGGTTTATTCTTTACAAAACTTTGATAGAACTGATATTTAATGAGATAAATGAGTTTTAAAATTAAAATAACGCCATCTAAGACGGTGCAATGAAATAACAAATGACTTCGTCTATAAGGGGCCTTGGACAACAACAATCGAAAAAGGGGCCTTGGACAGCAACAATCGAAAGCTATTAAACTTAGCCTACAGACAATGTTTCTGTATTTGTATGAAGTAATATCGGAAGCTAAATTAACCGATTTGTATAATTAATTATTATTTCACCATTGGAAAGTGTAGTTTCTCTAGATGGACATAATGCTATAATGTTATTACAGTAACTTCGGAGTGAATTGAGGACAGGTAAGATTAAAATAGCTTCCTATGCACAGAAAATTTGATAGGCTTTTTTGTACATTCGTTTTCTGTATTTCTTAAAATAATATTTATGTACACACTCATTTATATCTCAGAGAATTAACGAACAACGAGAGTGTATTGATTTAGTATGCAGTAATAGTACGTTAGCTTAGCAATCCATTATTTTATAATTCAAATTTTAACTATGCTCAATCGAGTCGTGTTAAAATACATAAAATAGAATATATATATACAATAAATGCAATGCAAAAAAAATGGGTAATGAGCCAAGCAGATTATGTTGCGCTGTTGTAAAAGTTGTTGCTTCTGAGATTCAAGAGCTCCCACAACAAATTAAAAACTTTCTTATCGGAGTACATCCGCTATGAACGTACTTTTTATATAATGTAATATAATATAATATATACTTACTTACTGGCTTTTAAGGAACCCGGAGGTTCATTGCCGCACTCACATAAGCCCGCCATTGGTCCCTATCCTGAGCAAGATTAATCCATTCTCTATCATCATATCCCACCTCCCTCAAAATAATTGGTGTTAACATGTATAATTAATTATTCATCCTGAGACCGAAAATCGCTTTTTTGACATTTTTGTTTGTATGTCTGTCTGTCTGGATGTTTGTTACCTTTATTACCATAATTCAATGGAACCATATAGCAAGTAATATAAAGTTTACACATTAAAACTAAATGATATGTCAATCTTTATTAAACTATGGTTGCGTGTAATAACAAATAAGAAACATGTTAAAGGAATTGTCATTGCACCAAATGAGTGTCTCTGGACCAAAATGATCGCAATTTAATTATTTAAATACAATTTAAATTAAGTAACATATTAAACGATTTATCCTTCTAACAAACACGAATGTTCCCTGGATCAAATGTCTTATTTTAATTATGTAATTACATTATATTTATTTCTAACGGGTGCAGCGGAGTGCACGGGTACGGCTAGTTCTAAATAAAGTGTACTGTACTACAGTAAATTCTTTGAAACTTTGAACTACAGTAGATAAGACCGAAAAAGGAAAATACAGTATTGTGCCATGCAATTTTATTCTATGTCTACAGTTATGCAGTACTGTAATTTACAGTTTTCAACTTAACCTTTACGTTCAGGTGCCATGTCTCTCGAAACAGATCAACTGATTGAAGTGAAGGGAATAATCCTACTAACCCTATCACGATCGCGGAAACCTTGGACCCATCAGACAGGTTAAATTTTATGACTGTTTATCCACCCGCTTCCAGCTAACAAGGGGTAGCCAGCTGGGCTAGTGGTAGCCTACGAGACCCTTATTGTCGTCCTTCATGTTAAGGAATTTCTGTACACTTCTCGAAACTAAATTTTCCATTTTTGTAACACATTAGGTCTCGAAATCCAAGTTCTGTCCGCAGTCAGGAGGTGAAGCAAGCTTTAGGACTGTGAAAAAGCTGTCCGTGTCTGAGAGTGTCCGTAAACGAGAGTTTAATTTATCATTATTTCTATATTATTTCATTTGGAATATAAAAATCTGTCCGTATATGAGGAGTGTCCGTATCTTGGGAGTGTCTGTAAGGAGAGGTTTCACTGTACTCATTTTGTGGAAATGTGACCTCATCTCTTATTCAACACTATTGAAAACTAACGTAAACAGAACTTTGAGACACTCTCTTTTAAATTTAAAAAAAAATAGAACTACGATACCTCGCTCCTTTATTTTGTTGTTTAAAATTGAAGTCGTAAAGATAATTTCTGGACAGTGTGTAGAATTTCTACGCTGTAGGCCTGCTATTGTGTGTTGATCAAGATTACGTTAATTTGATTTACGGAGTTCGTGTAGGCGTCTTGAAGCCCTAAAATTTTGATCTGACAAGTTGTCAATATATTGTTGGAATATATTTTAGATTACATATTCATTCATAGGTTTCTGCCTAAATGGCAGGACTTTCACTGCAAACCCAGCATTCTCCAATCTTCCCTCTTTTCCGCCTTCTTAATTTCCGCATACGAATATATCTTAATGTTGTCTGTCATCTGATATCTTCTTCTGCCCCGAACGTTAGATGACATATTAAGGCGACGAAAAACCAGACTCACCGCATTCTTCAAGGCACAAATGGGACACAAAGCATGGACCGATATCAATGCTAGATTAGCAACACCATCATACTTAGGAAGGGCTGATCATATTAGGAAGTTTAAATGTAGAAAACAAAGAACGGACGTGGCAAAATTTTCCTTTGTTAACCGCACAATAGTAGACTGGAACAGCTTACCTGCGGCAATCTTTCAGGGTGGTCCTCTTAAAATCAATACATTTAAGGAAAGGTTGAGAAGATTAGACTGAAAATGTAATTGGAGGTGCAGTGTAATTAAGTTGTGTCGTGTAATTAATTGAGTTGATATATAACTAATTAAGTTGATATGTAATTAATTAAGATGATATGTAATTTAGTTGATATGTAAATACTGTAAATTAAGTTGATATGTAATTAATTAAGATGATATGTAATTAAGTTGGTATGCAATTAATTAAGGTGATATGTAATTACTTCAATTGGTAATAGTTGGGTGAAATAGAAGTACTTATAAGTTAGATTTACTTTTGCTTATCGTAGGCGTTATTATAGAATAGTTTTTATTTATAGTCCTAGGTTTATTGCATCTACTATTTATAGATTACGTTTATCTTATTTTATTTCATTTACGTTTATTTTATTTTATTTAATGTAATTGTAATTATTGTATATTGCATATCACTGCCACCGGGTGTATACCCAATTGTAGTGTTAATAAATACATGCATATGGGTGTGTGAGTGTATATACAGGGTGGAAGTGAAATGACCAGGCAGATTCAAGGTACGTTAAGAGCACCCTATAACTGTGAAGAAAAACCTATATGATATTTTATTGTGAAGTGCACGGTTAATTAGATAATTAAGTTTAAACATTCAGCAGGGCGGCAACATCGCGTAACCTCTCGTGGCAGTGAATGAACTTCAATATAAACAAACCATGACATAGGCTACCCGCCGGGCGTAACCTCTTGGGTTTACAATGACCCATCTGTCTTTGAACTGGAATGTAAACAGAACATTACGTGGGCTACCCGTTTCCCTGAATTTCAGTGTAAACAAAACATTACATACTTGTTAATTTACATTACCTTACTAAAAGTTATTCATAATTTAAATGTACTTAAAAACAGTGTTTAACGCTAGGGTCATTGGACATCAAACCACAATAAGAACATTGGTAGGCTAAATGTAAACACAATATTAGGAAATTTTAGGGTACGTGTTCCATCTTGCGTAAGTTTGTGGAAATTTAATTTGCTATGCCTACTTATATCGCATAGTTTTAAATGAAATCAAATGTCTTTGAGATTATATCGAAAGCCTTTTGTGTGTAATTCGGTGAAAGAAGGTTAATATTCTTATTTTAGCCCACATTAATTTATGTCATTTGTATACCTTTAATATTTCAATAAAATATATACAATAGCAATATCATTGGCAACATGGTAAAGAAACTAAACGCCTAAAGACAAAGTCTCTCTCACATCCGCAGTGGCGGCTGGCGGTTTGAAAATCTGGTGGTGCACAATGGATATCGAAGAGTAGTTAAATATACTTTACTTTAAAGTTTAAAACCGTGTATACCTGAGGGCGTATAAATATAAGGCTTATTTATATGCAATTAATAAGTAAAATGACTAAATACAAGCATACCTATTTATACAGAAAGTCCAAAAGTGGAAGGGGTCGTGGGCGGAGCTCTCTATATTGCGATTTACCCTCATGTAAAACATTTGAGCACAGAATCATCATCAGAATGCTACCAAGTACCAAGTGCAACGTTTTCGTTCATAAAATTCAAATGCAGGCTTTCGTAGGCTGTCGGGAGATAGCAGCACTTATTGTCAGAACGACAACTCTTAGAACTTTAAAGCAAAATACAAGCTCCTTTATGTATTGTGCCGTTTGTGTGCATGTAGATTGAAAAAGTAATGTGCGAAATATTTGACTGTTCATTGCACAAGCGGAATGAATACATTTTTCATGCTTATTACTTCGGACAAATGTCTAGTTGAAACAGATACTTTCCCAGTGAATTTAGTTTCTTCTACACTGACGTTGGTGTCCATGCCAGGGAGTGCGACAAACCGTTCTCAATGAGGAAAGCAGTAGACCACGCCTCTAACCCCCTGTCCCCGCATTAGCCCAACATCTCTATAAACTGCCTTTCATAGGTTTTCAACATCTTTGTAAACCAAGAGGCTCGAAGGCTCCTGCAGACGTACAAAACAAAACGCCAGCTGCAGATAGTCATGAATGAAATTGTAAAAAAAATATTTCTTTTTAATAGTAACAAAGCCGGGAGGTTAGGAACATTACTGGGGGGTGTACAAACCTGCAACCTCCTTGAGAAGCCACCACTGCACATCCGTGACTCTCATTTGTCCCTAACGCGTCAGCGTTTATTTCCATGCCGTAACTTTATGAAAATGCGCACGACATTTGTGTTTGCAGGGGTTGCTGGAGTACTGCGTGCGAGTCCTGAAGAAGTCACCGTTTGTGTTCTGTGACTACCACGGCCATTCTCGCCGCAAGAATGTTTTCCTGTACGGGTGCTCGAAGGCTGACAGCTGGTGTCCGACAGATCGCGCAGATCCTGACAATCCTCATCAGTATCTTGTAAGTACAATGCTAGATACACTGATTAGAATATTGATGTTATCATCACCCGGTTCTTTCTTTTTTTGGTAATTCCATCTTTGTAGTGATAGCGTTTCTTCCTACAAAATTGGCGACCAGGTTTTCGGGAGGAGTGGAGATATATATTCCTCTCCCATCGAACCCAGTACATTATTTCCCAAAAAGGCAGATGGAGTCCATAGAGATGTTCTGAATGCGAACTCAAGTCAGAAATTCCTTCCTCTGCTGTTAACAATCCACAAACACTGAAGAAGTCATAAAAGTGGGGAGAGAAAATTGCTTCTTTAAATAGACTTGCAGACCCACGAAGTGTTAACAATTACAATAACAATAAGGACACAACATCGCCGAGCGACGAGCGAAGGTCTGTCTTCCAGTTCATGGTCGTTCGATGTGATTTCGAGCAATCATCGCATCGGGACGTAATCATATCTTGTGTACACGTCAGTCACAACTTCGAAATGTTATTTTTCTGTGGACTAGCCTTTTACTGGTCTTCTTAATCTTTCTATGGACCGGAATGTCGTAGTAGGTTGTCGTAATTATTTTGAGAATGATCTTGTGCTCACTTAGCCTTACGCCTGCTACCAGACTTGGAGCCACGAGTGCGAATCTCTCATCATAAATAATTTAGCAAGGGGCTCAATGTTATTAGTTCAAACTTTAAAAATAGACGGAGGATACCTGCTACAGCAATTTGATAATTGATAATCAAATCTTTAAGCTGTAATGTGATACTTTTAATATGAAAAATCTATTTCTAATGTCATATGACAAGCATAGTGCAAGGCCACCACTTTAGAACGTATCTAATATGCAGGGTGCCCCAAAAGTCTGTATATTAAATTTAAACGGTGATAGGAGAGGTCTCAAAACATACATTTTTTGTGAAACAGCTGTCCACACCTGTGGAGTAACGGTTAGCGCGTCTGGCCGCGAAACCCGGGTTCGATTCCCGGTTGGGGCAAGTTATCTGGTTGAGGTTTTTTCCGGGGTTTTCCCTCAACCCAATATGAGCAAATGCTGGGTAACTTTCGGTGCTGGACCCCGGACTCATTTCACCGGCATTATCACCTTCATCTCATTCAGACGCTAAATAACCTAAGCTGTTGATAAAGCGTCGTAAAATAACCTACTAAAATAAAATAAAAAATTGTGAAACAGCGTAGGGTAGACGTCGGACCCTCATCTAAACGGCGTCGGCGTTAGAGTTGGCATCTTGCGTCACATAAAGCACGTCACCCTGCTGGATAGATTTGTTGCCTGCCCACTCTGCGCTCAAAGTGAGCTCCATAGAATCCTGAACAGAACGACGAACCATTGCCTAGCAGATATCGAGTCCGCTGCGGCCATCATTTACATTATTTTGGTATTTATTCTTGTCCTTAGGGTTATTCTCGTGAATACTTATTGCTGGCAAGTGACTCCATAAGAAGAAGCCCAAGGTAGTAAGACCAGGAGATCTTTGTGGCCAAGCAACAGGTTCCCCACGCCCAATCCACCTGTCTGGAAAGACCTTGTCCAGGAACGCACGAACATTATGTTGCCTTACCGTCGACGGGGCAGGGTTTGCAGTTGAGACGGGCTAACCAGCTAAGCAAACAGCACTGTCTAGCGGCCTAACGACACAATGTCGAACTTAAGTTGTGGGATAAGAAATATTTGTTTTGGCCTCTTCTACCATCCCTGAAATTTAATGTATGGATTCCTGGGACATCCGGTATATCCAAACCATTGCATGTTTTGTATGTTATTAAATTAGTGATAAGCAGGGAACGGATTTATATGGACTAAAAATATATGAAATATGTAAATATATATGTAGTTATTTTTACCAAAATATGGAATTAAATATGGATTTTTACCAAAATATGGAATTAAATATGGACTTAAAATTATAAAAAAATGACTATGTACGTTAAATATTGGTACATTTTAATCAAACTAAACAAAAAATATAATGGACGTACCTTATCTTCCAATGTAGTTTCAACAAAACACAATTTTTATTGTCTGTTACCATAACAATAGGTTACAAACATTTCTTTCAAGTGCTGAAAAGTGAATCTTCTTCTATTGTCTCTGAGGATAGATTTATACTGACTAAAAGAGCATTCGACGTCACAAGAAGTAACTGGTACATAATTCAATTTCACAATGTCTGCTGGGGATAAGTCCAAGTTAATCTTCACTGTTGATTCACCACTCATCACAGCAACAACCTTTTGTAGTTCTTCATATCCAGGGTTTTTTGAAAGTACAGTGTCCACCTTAGCTCTTACTGCATCTGCAACTTTACCTCTACCACGATTCAGTTGTTCCACAGTACTATTTATAATTTCAAAACTTTCAGATAGTGAAAGGTGCCTATTTTGGAGACTTTTGAGCGTTTTTATGATGCATGAAAATGTATGCTGAATGTGAGCTAAGTCATTCTTCACACTTATGTCACAGGTAACTGTTTTCGCAGTATCAATTGAGACTGCATCTTCAGAGTCCAATGCAAGGAGAACATTGTTAATAGAGTCTATATGTTCGGCATAATATTCAACTGCTTCTAGCCATGTACCCCATCTAGTTAAAATTGGCTTTGGTGGCAATGGAATTTCAGGGTACATTTCTTTCAACACGTTAACTCTACTGGGAGCTTTGAGAAATACTTTTTTCACTGATGAAATCAACAAATCTACTTTAGGGAAATTGTCTCTGACCACTTCTGCCACACGATGAAATGCATGCGCCACACAAGTAAAATGAGTCAATTTAGGATATACAACAGATAATGCTTGTCCAGCTTTGACCATATAAGGGGCAGCATCGCTAATAAAGAATAACACATTATCGTACATAATACCCTTTGGCCACAGGATACCCATAGCTTCGTTGAACAGTTTAACTATAGTTTTGTTATTGCACTTTTCTAGAACATCACAATGTAAAAGAATTCGTTCAGAATATTGTTCACTTAACAAACCGATAACTACATTACCAACAAGTCTACCTTCTTTGTCGGGAGTCTCATCAATGGAAACCCAAATTGAACTATCTTTAATTTCATCTCTTATCTTCTGTATTGTCTCATCGTAGATGGATGGAGCATACGTCTTCCTAAGTGTTGACTCATCCGGGATTGTATGTTGAGTATATTTTTCAAGGAATTCCCTGAAGACCTTATTCTTTAGTTTGTAGAGAGGAATATCAGCAGAGATGAGAGAACGGCACAGGTCGATGTTAAACTCAGATCTTACATTCGATGTTGTTGGTTGTGTTAAAAACAATTGTCTCTGCTTGGAATTTAGTTGTTTGTTGGCCTGATGTTTACTAGTTGTAATGTGTTGTTGCACCAGGAACTTTTGTGTAGATGATACTGCACACTGACACAAATTACAAAATAATATTTTATTGTCAGTTGATAAACCATCTTCTTTAAATTCTGAAATGTAACTTGTTAGTTTTGATTTTAAATTGACTGAATGACGTACTTTTGGCATATTTACCGTCTTTATAGTATGATTTACAAAACTGAACCTATGTGTACTCTGACTGGCATTTAACTGTTGAGCTGCACAACTGAAGTCTGTTAAAAATTTTAAATTAAATTAATACAGTTTTGTAACTTACTTTCCCATTGTTGATAGGACTGCTAATTTTCAAATAACTCTGATGTTAAAGGCATTACTGAACATGTGTTTAAATCTCTATTGTTGAAATGTATTTTTAAAAGTTAATGGAATTTTGTTTTGTTTTATTGTTAAACCTAATATAATATGGACTGTTTTATATGAAATATGGAAAATATATGGAAATTAACGAAAATATGTACTAAACTCTAAAATATGGAAAAATATGGAAAATAAAAGTAGGATTTTTCAACCCTACACATTGTGAAACATAAAGATAATGCAAAATATAAATTATATTAGCTTTATAAGTAAATATGTATTTACATATAAATCCTTTCCCTGGTGATAAGCATATACATTGCAACATATTTGTCTACTATATAGGCCTATTTGAAATATATTAAGTATAAACCAACGGCATAGCGCAACGGTAGCGAGCGGGACTCATATTCCGAGACTACGCTTGGGTGTCAAATCGAATCCCGCTTGTATTAATTACAAACCTGCTTGAATCTTTTGAGACTTTCCCAACTGTGAGGCGAATATCAGGGAATTCCATGGCGAATTCTGGATCTCAAGTCGCTATCACCACTCCCTGCAACGCTGGTTAACAGAGGAGCTGACACACCTTATTTACCGATCCAGGTGCCGCAGTTTTGCTGCTTGATTTCAGGAAGTTTCGTTATTTTATTAATGAATTGTTAACTGGTAAAGAATTTAACGAATTAGGACATAGTTCTAGATTCAGACTGATAAGTACATGGAACTGTTGACAAAATGTAATAAAAGTCACATCGAATCAGTGCCAGTACTTGGTCAGTTGTCTCAAACGATAACTCTTTTGCATATTACGTAATAAGCTATCTTGCATTTTTCTTATCAAAACCATGACTGCAGCTTTATTCAGACGAAAACGTCCCTGGAACTCTTCTTCGCTATATTTTGTAAAGAAGTCAACCCGATTTCTATACACTCTTACGTAGTCTATTAATACTGTATTGTAAAGAATATCGAATACTTCTTCATCTGAAGGCGATAAACTTATTTAGAAGACATATTGCTATACTGCAATAATCACCATAGCAACCGTCTCTCGTAACGTAAATACTTCCATTATATTATCTTGTAGGCTTCGTTATTTCAATGAAAACAGCTGAAAACTGCAGGTCAATGCATTCTTTCGATAGTTCAGCGCGTTTAAGAAGTGTTACGGATTCCGTATTCCCCAACATCCAGACCTAAAGTTAATGAGTGATTTAAGAAATCATTAGTTAGACATTAGACTCATTGAACGTTCGAGAAACTCGTTTATGATACTTAAAGACTCGTTATATTTGATGGATACTTAACTATTATTCGAGAAACCTGCCAAAATTATATTAACAGGAAGAGACAACATTTCAACATGCGATTGAAAAGTCCAACTTTTACATCACACATATTTGAGATGTGTTCCACGCTTTTGTGTCTTAGTAAATTAGAGAGGCTGTACTTAAACACTTGATTATCACAACAGCCTATTCACTCGCTTCTTGTTCGTCCAGCAAGTAGTTGAGGTAGCCCAGACAGTTCTGCTTGAAGAGGCGCTGTCTCTTGGGTGTCAGCGTGTTGTAGTCCTCCAGCAGCCCGGTGAAGAAGGAGAGGAGGGGGTGCACGGGCTGGCTCCTCGTGTACTCCACGAATTGGTCCGGCGGTAACGCACGCCGCGGCCGCTTGCGAAGTCTCTGAGAATCGAACTCTGCGTGGTGCATACTAGCTTGGGGCACATCCTGCTGAAGGTGATCTTCTTGGTCGGTAACCTCTGGAAGTATCTCCATCTTGGGAATTACCTCCATCTTTATCTCTCTTTGTGTTTCTTTTTCCTCGTCGGAGTAGTCGACAGAGACGAAGTCCTCTATGCTGTACTCGGGGTTGCTTCTAGACCTGCGAGCGGATATTGAGATTCATGGAAGAAAAGCACAAAATACTGGTTTTATATTTATAGATTTTTGCGATACAAATAAGTAGAAATATGTCATAAAATATAGCACAGTATGGTAAGCTAATAGTAACAAATATGCAGTAATGTAATAAATAATACAATATGCATTAATAAATTATAACTGGGGCATACTAAATCCCGAAAAGACAAAGTATATGATTATGTCTCGTGACGAGAATATTGTACGAAATGGAAATATAGAAATTGGAAATTTATCCTTTGAAGGAGAAGTTCAAATATCTTGGAGCAACAGTAACATATATAAATGATACTCGGGGGGGAAATTAAACGCAGAATAAATATGGGAAATGCGTGTTATTATTCGGTTGAAAAGCTTTTATCATCCAGTCTGCTGTCAAAAAAATCTGAAAGTTAGAATTTATAAAACAGTTATATTACCGGTTGTTCTTTATGGTTGTGAAACTTGGACTCTCACTTTGAGAGAGGAACATAGGTTAAGGGTGTTTGAGAATAAGGTGCTTAGGAAAATATTTGGGGCTAAGAGGGATGAAGTTACAGGAGAATGGAGAAAGTTACACAACACAGAACTGCACGCATTGTATTCTTCACCTGACGTAATTAGGAACATTAAATCCAGACGTTTGAGATGGGCAGGGCATGTAGCACGTATGGGCGAATCCAGAAATGCAGATAGAGTGTTAGTTGGGAGGCCGGAGGGAAAAAGACCTTTAGGGAGGCCGAGACGTAGATGGGAGGATAATATTAAAATGGATTTGAGGGAGGTGGGATATGATGATAGAGAATGGATTAATCTTGCTCAGGATAGGGACCAATGCCGGGCTTATGTGAGGGCGGCAATGAACCACCGGGCTCCTTAAAAGCCAGTTAGTAAGTAAGTAAGTAACTGGGACATACCCAAAAAACAAGATGCTTGAGGTTGGGTCTGACAAATAAAATCATCAGAAATAGTTGCGTATTCCTCATACGTATTAAACTGTTTACTGTAATAGTTAGGCTACATATAAACTTATGCATATAAGCATGCTAAGTTTACAATATGGCACTGTTAAAAAGATAATAAAAATCAAATAAGAGAATTACTCGTATTAAGATTTTAAGCACTTGTTTTTTTAATAATATTTATTGTTTAATAATTTCAAATTTGGATTGGTTTTTATAAAATTATTATACAACCTTGGACCGAAATTAGAATTATATCTTAGACTTGTTTCAGTCTTGCATTTTTGTTCAGTGAGGGGAGGGGGGAAGCGAAGTATTGTATCTCGTATTTTGCTCATGATCGAAAGAGATATTGGTGGGACGAATTCTAAATTTTCTTGAATCTTTTATGTAAGAATAAGAAGAAAAAGGGGAAACTTTTACTTAAAATAAGAACTTTTAATTGAAGCAAAATTTAAAATCTGTCTTTAATGCAAAACAAATTTAAAAATACAGTTTAAAAAAATACTCATATTTATTAAAAAGATGCAAATTAAAATTAGTAACAGAAATATAATTTTGCGTTTTTCACTAGGAACAAGAAATAGAGATAGTCGTGCGTGTCGGATAGCCAGCAACCGACTGGAAGATCTGAAGCTTGAAGCGAGCAGAGGAGGACAACTCAGTTTATGATATTACTTACTTTCTGTGTTGCACATGTTCTTGTAGGAATGACATTATGTCTGCTAAGTACCAGGTTTTTTTCATTTTGGCGCCTCCTGATTTCTCGATATTTCTCATATCCCGTAAATGTCTTGCAAAGGAATTCCTTAAATTCGTCCATTTTGCCTTACATTCATTACCTAAAAGAAAACAATGACATAGAAATGTTGAAAATACACATTCGGCAAAGTTACATTAATATAATATGCATACAGCTTCTGTGTATAATAGGATAAATTAGAGTCTGTTGGACAGTCGGGCATGTTGGACACTTTGTATTTTAACGTGTTACCTCGCCACTTGTGGGCACCACATTCTGCTAGAAGTCAATGACTGAAGTAGTCCCACTCGTGCCTACTTCCGTCATTGACTTCTAGCAGAATGTGGTGCCTACAAGTGGCGAGGTAACACGTTAAAGTACAAAGTGTCCAACATGCCCGACTGTCCAACAGACCCTAATTTACCCTAATATGTGCAAGGAGCGTTTGTGCGTACCCCCCACCCGCCGTACCCCAATACCCGTCTTTTGCTATCCTGCGAAAATTTGAACTATATATTTATGACAGAAAATAATAATAATAATTACTTACTTAGTTACAAATGGCTTTTAAGGAACCCGAAGGTTCATTGCCGCCCTCACATAAGCCCGCCATTGGTCCCTATCCTGAGCAAGATTAATCCAGTCTCTATCATCATACCCCACCTCCCTCAAATCCATTTTAATATTATCCTCCCATCTACGTCTCGGCCTCCCTAAAGGTCTTTTTCCCTCCGGTCTCCCAACTAACACTCTATATGCATTTCTGGATTCGCCCATACGTGCTACATGCCCTGCCCATCTCAAACGTCTGGATTTAATGTTCCTAATTATGTCAGGTGAAGAATACAATGCGTGCAGTTCTGCGTTGTGTAACTTTCTCCATTCTCCTGTAACTTCATCCTGCTTAGCCCCAAATATTTTCCTAAGCACCTTACTCTCAAACACCCTTAACCTATGTTCCTCTCTCAGATTGAGAGTCCAAGTTTCACAACCATACAGAAGAACCGGTAATATAACTGTTTTATAAATTCTAACTTCCAGATTTTTTGACAGCAGACTAGATGACAAAAGCTTCTCAACCGAATAATAACAGGCATTTCCCATATTTATTCTGCGTTTAATTTCCTCCCGAGTGTCATTTATATTTGTTACTGTTGCTCTAAGATATTTGAATTTTTCCACCTCTTCGAAGGATAAATCTCCAATTTTTATATTTCCATTTCGTACAATATTCTGGTCACGAGACATAATCATATACTTTGTCTTTTCGGGATTTACTTCCAAACCGATCGCTTTACTTGCTTCAAGTAAAATTTCCGTGTTTTCCCTAATCGTTTGTGTATTTTCTCCTAACATATTCACGTTATCCGCATAGACAAGAAGCTGATGTAACCCGTTCAATTCCAAACCCTGCCTGTTATCCTGAACTTTCCTAATGGCATATTCTAGAGCGAAGTTAAAAAGTAAAGGTGATAGTGCATCTCCCTGCTTTAGCCCGCATTGAATTGGAAAAGCATAAGATAGAAACTGACCTATACGGACATAATAATAATAATAATAATAATAATAATAATAATAATAATAATAATAATCTTAGGTGTATCGGGAATGCTGAACGTGAAAACTAATTTTATTTTTTATTTGAAATAGAAATCACACAATGGTGATCGAGTTCTTATAGGAGCTAGCGATTGTCTTCGTGCTACGCAGAACAAACTCACGGTGAAGTAATATCGACGAAGAAAACGTTTTCTTAAGAGCAACAGAATTATTTTCACTTTTCGTTGGGATACTCCAAGTTTTCACTCACTCCGACCACAAGCAGTAGCGGGGAGCCTCTTAGGCCCGTAACACACTACACCGAGAACTATGTAATGTGTGCAGACAGCTAGCAATGCCTATATCTTCACACTACAGCGAGAAATAATTATGTTGCTGTACAGTGGAGCCATCTCTGTATAGATAATTAAAACACTAATTTTTATTATGGCATAATTATGAAAGGCAGTTTGATCAAAGACCTTATGGGCTATTCCATATGAAATCGATCAGTAAAAGACCTCGCATTTTTTTTAATACTCTAATTTTTTCCCTATTCATACAAGGTGCTGAGGACAGTGCATTTTAAAAAATATACTATCGAAAGTCAAACAGTTTTCATACTATTAAGCGACAAATTTAGCGTATTTTATAAAAAAAAAAAAAAAAAAAGCCTCTTTCAGCGCTCAGACCTCTGGAACTATTTACTGCAGAACATTGAACGGGAGCTCATTTTGAAGCTGACATTTGGTAGGTTATGATAAGAAGTAATCCTTATTTTTATTGTATACAGAGAGACAGATAATCTGATTTCACTTACTTTTAGGCTTTTTGCCCATTTGTAAAAATGTAAGAAAAAATGAGAAAAAAACCTTGAATTATTAAGAGGGATTCGGCATTGTTTGCTTAGTGGCTCGGCAATACGTTTCGAGGGTATTAAATAAATTATTTTCACACGCCTGGACTTGAACGGCGCAGTACCGCACGCACTGGCCGCCGAGAGCTGAAGATAAGCGAGCGTTGGGCGTCATTTTACTCCTATGTTTATGAAAACTAATGATAAAACTAGCCCAGCTATGCGCTACTAGACGAAACATCACGTGTTTGTCTCCTGGCCTTGCTTGTCTCGGCAAAATCCGCCTCACAGTCAGCTGGTTACTTCAAGCGCGTACTATTTATTTTCTTTATTTGATATTTTCAATACTTTTTTATCAACGGTGCACCAGTAAAAAATATGTGTTTATTTGTACCTTGAATGCGGACTCTAACCATATATTTTTAAAATATTTTTTCGTGGTCAAAGGCGTCTTAATGAAGAAAAATCTAAATTTCTCCATTTTCCATAAAAAGTAAGAAAAACTGTTTACATGTCAATATAAACTTTAATTTCTCAGCATCAAAATAAACCATGATTTTCATCATTGGGTGAAAGGGTTTCGAATCTACAACAGTTTAAAGTTGCTAATTTTATGAAAATACGATAAATTTAAATATTTTTAATTTAAACACTATGAAGTTCTGATGCCTCAAACTTTGCACAAAGCATTGTATCACAGTTGTCAACGGACAGAAAAGTTTCATTGTATTAAAAAATTGCAAGGTCAATTTTCTTTGTATTTCGGTCGATTTGAGATGGAATAGCATAATACTATACAAGGTGTTTGGGCTTGATATGCGCTGAAAGAAATAAAGTTACATAAATTTGAACATCTGACTTTCTATTGATTGTTCGATTTAATTGACGTAATATAAATTTTATAGGCTACAATTAGGTTAGGTTATCTGTGGGCGCGGGAAATACGGTGGTAGGGTAGCTATGTTTTCAAAAAATCGCTAGCCGACTAATGTCAACTACGCCTTATTTCGAGCGTTACTCCCTGCTAAAGGAAAGCATTTTCCATAGCTCGACAAATGCATTTATTTCTCGATGTAGTGTGTTGCAGGCCTTATTGTCAAAAGATTGTCGGTCACTAATTTATTGTAAACCGTTTTGTTACGCGTAGGAAGTGAATCAAGGAAGAAATATTTACAATGAAAAGGGATAAATATACTTAGTTTAATTACATAGCGCTAATAGGACCTACATTTTGACATTTACATCATTTTAAATGCTGATTTTCGTAATTGAAGAATAATGGTATGATAATTAGGTAATAGGTAATATCATAAGAATTCTCATCTTGTCGGTAATCCGAGAGCGCGTGAATTATCCAACGAAATAACTCTTCTGATATCTGAATAAGGCTATTTTACGAATAATTAGTAAAAAGAATGTAACATAATTATATTACTATTTAATAAGATATTTACGTTGCTAACTTAGTGTAGTTCATTGGCCGGCATGACCTTCGTTAACCAAATCAACAGCTCCCTCCCACTCTGATTTTTAAAGTAGCAACCGGAAATCTTGCATACAAGAAAACAAATTTCTTTAAATGCAGTTGTGTAATGTTAATGTGTACAGTTTACATTTCTCGTTGTCTCCCCCATCCCTCTCACAAACGCATACGCGAGCTTCAGGCTAAGTAGGTTTACGTAGGCTATCTACCTCTTTCTTTCGTTGACCTGGTTGGCGAGTTGGTATAGCGCTGGCCTTCTGTGCCCAAGGTTGCGGGTTCGATCCCGGGCCAGGTCGATGGCATTTAAGTGTGCTTAAATGCGACAGGCTCATGTTAGTAGATTTACTGGCATGTAAAAGAACTCCTGCGGGACAAAATTCCGGCACATCCGGCGACGCTGATATGACCTCTGCAGTTGCGAGCGTCGTTAAATAAAACATAACAATAACAACATCTACCTCTTTCCAGACATTAATCTTCATAGCGTTGTCAGGGTGCATTGCATTGCAAAATTTCTTTGCAGAACGGAAGTTATATTTGTTCGGATCAAATTTCTGCACATTTGAAGGATAAAATTAATATTTTTCCAATAATTTATCAACAGTAATCTCACTAGAGGTTTTGATTTATCTAGAGAAAATCAAAACTCGAGTGGGATTTAATTGACTATTACACGATTAGAAGAAAGTATATGAAGATTAGAAGTAACAAAGTACTCCAATACAATAAAATATTAATTGACTTAGAAAATACAACTGTCTTCAAATGTATTATTGTACAATCTCTAAATTACAAATATTACGCTAGATGGCAGTAGTGTGTTATGTTTAGCTGTTTTCTTCTTATCAGTTGTGCCAACTATGAAATCTTCATTGAACTCTGTGGACGGTTACTAGACAAGAAGGCTTTGTTGAGTCAGTTTCATTTTTATTAAAAAGTTGCATTCCACTTCAATTATCCGGATCCCAGTAATCAACGTCACTTGACAGATGATTTTCAATAAATCTTAGTACCGGTATTAAACAATCTCTGATACGTGACTATTCATAATATCATATAGCAGAAGCTATAACATAACCTAAATAATATAAACGAGTGTTAGAAAAGTTTTAATTAAGGATGATGAAATAAACAAGAAACATGAATAATTTTAAAAGAAACAATTATTGAAAGTACAATTTTCAAATTTGAATGTTTTAGTGGTTGGTGGTTCAGTTGATGTTATATTGGACGTGTGCGTAAAAGAAGTAAACTCGTTGATGTACATGGTGTATCCCTCAACTTATTCAGGATTTCCGAATGGTGCTCTTCATATATGACCAGTGATCTTTATTAATTCTTGTTCTTGAATGCCAATGCGAGTCATATTTGAAACTGCTGTGCATCAACTGGAGTGGTTTGTAATTTTCTGTTTTTTGACGTCCAGACCAGTGCAGTTTGAAATGTTGGCAAACAAAGAAACAAATGCTAGGGTAGTGATAAAAATAAACAAATGCTAGGGACGCGATAAAATTAAACAAATGCTAGGGACGCGATAAAATTGTGCGATAAGCAGCCATGATTGGTTGAAAGACGTCCTTTCGTACCGTTGTATTGGTCGAAAGTAGTGTGACGTAGTAAAAGTGTAATAGTCATCATAATACATTGCTCTTTTAAACTGACTTAGGACATTGGGATTTAAATCAATGGCTTTCCCAAAACACGCTATGAAATGTTTCATATAAAACAATTTTTGTCTTGAAAAGGAAGAAAAAACGCACAAAATAAAATTTTTGTTTGAAATATCTTGAAGAATAACCCCCTGAAATTAATGACATTACTTGCGGTTCACTTTGAAGTGTTCGCGAGTCGACTGAGAAAAAAATATTTATGTAAGAACGTATCTGTAGAACAGCATTTTACAAACCACTACTGGCCAAAATAAACATATCTGATAAAATGTGGTATGTAAAATGCCCTGACAAATTATCAGCTCTTGTACTGATTATATATCATTCAGTGTAAATTGATATTTAAATCGTCTTGAAAATGTAATTGTTCATTGTGAGGGTTCACATAGCATAAAAACAAACTATTGTGATGTACCTAGGTGGAACTTAAGGCTCATTCACAATGAAAATTAAACATAACGTAAGCGTTAACTTAACGTTACAGTAAAATCAAGAAGTCATACCATCATTCACGATGGGAACATAAACATAACAGCAAACATACTTGGTAACCATGGAAACATAACAACGACGCCATTTCCTCATATTCTGTCGTATACTTCAGCGCTCCACGATTGTGTTCTGTTTGCAAATGAAATGACGTAAGCATAAGCATGAAAGTTTGGAGTTTGCAAACTTTCATGTTAACGTCTTACGGTAACGTTTATGTCAATGCTTATGTGAATCATTGTGAATGATCCCATTTGGTAGCCGGGGCGCAAACTTCTGTGTTTATGTTACGGTTATGTTTAATTTTCATTGTGAATGGACCTTTAAACTGAGAGGATTCAATCCGGCATCGGAACTGGAACCCGGTGTAGTTTAGTGAATAAAGCGTCAGCACGTAGAGCTGAAACCCCGGGTTTCGAGTCCCGTTGCCGGAGAGAATTTTTCTCCGCTGCAACCATCCTTCATCATAGAAACATATGTAAAATACTTTTTTTTTTTAAGTACAGATCCAGAAACAAAATTTGGGCCGCCTGAATTTTGTTTCTCGGTCTGTACATACCGGTACTGTAAATGTCTTTGGCGTATTACATAATGGGGATCTAGGTCAAAATTAGAATACTCGCATAATACTCAGTTCCTGTAAATACGCGATTCCTTGAGGAGCGTCTTGATTTTAAACCCTTTTGAGCTGCTGCACCCATGAACTAAAGGGAATACAATCTTGTGAAAAAAGAAACGCTATTTTTTTTCTATATTTCTTGTTGGAAATCCGGGACAGTTTTGGGGGGGGGGGAGGCTAGGACGCAGACTTCGATATCGGTACGGTCCAGGAAAATCCGGGACATATGACAACCCTATATTTTCTTTCGTTATGCATACATAACTCTCTCCTGAACTGTGGGAATTTTTCTCTCTAAAAAGTAGAGAGATCAAGAATAATGTATTTCTTTTAATGAAAACAAAAAATTAAAAAAAGGTTTTGTATTTTGATGTGTTCAAATATCTTGGAGCAACAGTAACAAATATAAATGACACTCGGGAGGAAATTAAACCCAGAATAAATATGGGAAATGCCTGTTATTATTCGGTTGAGAAGCTTTTGTCATCTGGTCTGCTGTCAAAAAATCTGAAAGTTAGAATTCATAAAACAGTTATATTACCGGTTGTTCTGTATGGCTGTGAAACTTGGACTCTCACTTTGAGAGAGGAACAGAGTTTGAGGGTTTTTGAGAATAAAGTGCTTAGGAAAATATTTGGGGCTAAGAGGGATGAAGTTACAGGAGAATGGAGAAAGTTACAAAACGCAGAGCTGCACGCATTGTATCCTTCAACTGACATAATTAGGAACATTAAATCCAGATGTTTGAGATGGGCAGGGCATGTAGCACGTATGGGCGAATCCAGAAACGCATATAGAGTGTTAGTTGGGAGGCCAGAGGGGAAAAGACCTTTGGGGAGGCCGAGACGTAGATGGGAAGATAATATTAAAATGGATTTGAGGGAGGTGGGATATGATGATAGATACTGGATTAATCTTGCTCAGGATAGGGACCGATGGCGGGCTTATGTGAGGACGGCAATGAACCTCCGGGTTCCTTAAAAGCCAGTAAGTAAGTAAGTATTTTGATGTGTGAAGCAACTGGGGATCAATCTGTTACCGCCTGATGGAGTTCTGAATAAAAGTGAAAGAAGAACAAGAAGTTGAGCTGATTCATGGAAGACAGGAGGAGGAAAAGGAATGGAAAGAGAAAGGTAAAAAAGAAGAAAATAAGAGAAATAAAAAGGAGAGCAAATGAAAACAAACAATACAGAAGTAAATGCTTAATATAGTATCGATTATCAAAATCGTTAACAATCAGACGGAAACTGGAAAGCGAGATAGTGGAAGGAAATGTCCCTTCTCCCTTCCCGCGCTCCCTCGAATTCTAGGTGATATATTGTACATAAATCATACTCTATAAAGTCTAATTACTACGTTTTCCATGCCTTTAAATGTTTGCAATGCATGGAGTAGGCCTAATAGTAACTACCATGGAGCAAACACCAACAGAAGCCGCTGTAATATACAGAAATATTGCAAATGAAGCTCACTTACTTGACATGTTCATTTCGATAGCAATCTCCCGCCACAAACCCTCCAAAATATTTTTGTTGTGATGCTCTTTCAGCTTTGCATTGTATATAGCTTCTCTTTCCTGTACGAGATAGACGAATTTCTCATCCGGGGAAGTCATGCTATTCACACAAACATGGAGAACGCCTGACACAACATAACGCTCTCGTGTAGAACGCGGAGACAGGTTTAGACACGTTTTTGTTTTGTCTAGCTCGCATGAATGTCACGGCGCATGCGTGCGAGTCTTGTTCGATAAAACTCTGGTCGGCGATCGTGACTAAGAGCGTTTTGTGTTGTCCGGTCTTGTCTCAGCGTTGAAGGTCAGCTTCACAGCCTTCAGATATAAGGAGGGAGCGCGGGTCGCTTGAAGCCAGCTGCCACGCTGCATGTAAAAGAGCCGGCCAGCCAGTCTTTCGACTGGAAGTGCATACATGGCGCTGGCAGTGTGAATGACAGGAAGTAGGCCAAGTGTAGATTGATCTCTTGGAAGTTCAATGGAATGAAAACAAGTCCTTTCGACACTCGTAAATGGAGTGTAAACAATAGCTTTCAGTTCCTTACATAGAGGTCTGCAGCATAGCATTCTCCCCTCTGGGCCCAAGGTTGAAACACATTTGAGCTACCCAGTCCCCTTGAAGACGAAAAACAAAGGAAGGGTGCAATGTAAAATAGTTTACAGATACGATAAGCGATCAATTTTTCTCTTGCCATTATTAAATGATCTTATTAACTAGAGCCCAGATGTTTAGCGAAATGCTTTGGATTAGCATTTATGTCAAAATTATATAGAGTTAAATACGATTTATTTATTTATTTATTTATTTATTTATTTATTTATTTATTTATTTATTTATTTATTTATTTATTTATTTATTTTTCCCATTTTAAGTTATTTCAACAACCAACATTAACTGTCATCAATTTGCCCTTATGTGCGAATTTAATGTTGACCATCCCAAAGAACTTAATTGTTTATATAAACGGGATAAATTTACAGTACACTTAAATCCTCCTCCTACTCATCCAAATGCCATTGGTGAAAAGTGTAAACATGTAATGTCTCGAAATACTGGCTTACCGGAAATAAAACCAGCCAATAATAAAATTAATGCAAGGTAATATTACCCCATATCACATATAACAGATTGATCATTCTTATGGACTTTGAACGCAGGCGTGGTTTAAATTAGAAACCCGGGTTAAGGAGAGACACACATGCGTCACGTATCGTATACAGAGGGTCAATAGACGCGTGGTATTTCCATTCATTCTAACGATATTAAGGCCTTGTGCCAAAGCTCAAGTCTATACTACATGCTAGTCACTAGCAACTAGGTGACTTGTAAACTAGGGAGCTTTGGACATGTATGGTAGAATCATGGCCTTCTTCATAGAGTATTTTTCTAAAAGCCATGACATTACGATATAGCACTAAATAAATTAAGAATGCAGTTTCATCACGAGTTAATAGCTGTTGTTGTTTGGAAATTTTAGTTCTACGATTATGAACGGTTTCCCAGTGAACAGTTCATGAAACTTGATTTGATTCTCAGGTTTATGAAGTGAATGGTAACTTCTTCAGACCCTAGAAAAAAATGTAGAAAGATGTGGAAATGTAGAAAAAGTTCAAAAGATATAATATGAAAATTACGTTTTAAATATGTGGTAAAGATAAGGGCCTGAAATATTAGGGCCTACAGTATTTTGAAAAAAAAAATGCTAACAATATTAATGTCCAAAATTAACGTGTTATTCTACATTGCACTTACATTTTATTATTAAAGCATCTTCAGATTTCATAACCCCAATTGAAGGATTCAGAGCCATAGTGTGCCAAGCGCCATTTATTAAAAACGGAGAAAACAAGAGTTAAAATTAAGTGATTACCATAATTTAACGAAACATATAGCAAGTAAGATAAAGTATGCACATTAAAATTAAATGGTATGTCAATCTACATTAAATTATGGTATTTACTTAACTTTAATCCTTGCTTTCTCCGTTTTTAATAAATGGCGCTTGGCCCTCTATGACTCTGAATCCTTCAATTGCTGATGAGGTATCCATGTTTGTCTAGTGTACAAGTCATCAATCAAGCAATTATTTTTGTTTACTAGCTACTACGGATTTGATTGCTATGCACCATGTAGCTTTGGATCGTGACTTCTGACGTCACATCCTGCTATTTAGCCAAATTTTGATCTCCATTACGGTGATCGTCGTTGCACTGCTTATTTGCGTCAACGTTTAAGTATTGCAATTCAACGCGGAAATGCAATGAGCGTTTTGGATACTCTTCCCGAGTCCAGCCCTTTGGATGAACTCTTTCTCTTGTAAAATTTATTTAGTATAGATAAATATTTTTAGAAGTAATTAATTTTTTCATTAGTCAACAATCTAGTTCACTTCAGCTGAAAATGTAGCTTTGAAACAAGAAGGCGGTGATCGATATTTCTTATTGTTGCGGCCTGGATATTGAGATTAATTTTATTTCTAAACTGGTAAAATAAATAATTCATTGATATTAATGATCTGCTTAAACATCTCATTAGACTATAAAACACCGGAATTTACAAGACCCTTCTCTTATTTCAATAAATAGATATTAATCTCTTTTGTGCATAGGTAGTCTGTCTTTTGTTTCCCTACGAGTCCCCGTAAAACAGACCAGTGGCGGCTAGTGCCGGATAAATTAGGTGAAGGTCAATAGAATTCTAGGTAATTTCCTGGAATCGTTATATAGCCGTGACGTAGCGAATGCTTTTGTAACCTATACGATGGTCGTATTGAATTAATGTAATATATTCACCATTTTCTTAAGTTTTATGAAAAGCACAGCATATAAAATAAACAAATTTTCAACATTTTCGGAAGCTACGTCCCCTTAATCCCGAAGAATTCACTGTCCCAGCAAAACTTCCGCACAATACATACCACAACATAATAAAACAACCACAAGTCCACATGACATAAAAAAGACAAAATCTAACACATTTTATACAACACATCAAATTAAAAGAGTACACAAGAAATAGGACCCATAACAAAATTCAAAATCACAATCATAATCGTAAACTGTATTCATATTTTAAATCAATTTCGGAACATGCAACTTCCGATATAAGCTTACCTATCCAGTAAAATCAGTAGGTACGATTAAATCAAAGCAGTATTCTGTTGAACAGAAAACTTACACTTGAACGGAAAAGAAAGGGGCACTAGTAATTTCATCTCTTACAACTTCATTGATGCATTCAGAAATACAATCAATTATTTCATTTTGAATCGTTTTAGATTTCCCAGAAAGAACAGGCCTAATTTTTTCACAGTGATTTCTAATTTTCATAGGGCCAATGAAATGAGAGCCAATAATTCTTTGAAATTCCCCCTGTTCTGTGACTAAATACTCTCATCATGACCGCGAAAAGCCAACTCCTGCTTGCTTAGAAACAATACCGTATCGATTGCGGTGTGCATTACCAGTCTATTTAAACATACGTTTTCATTAAATTGACTTACGTATAACCTATAACTTTCCTTTAGTGCATCCGCAATGGTGTTCATGTTCTTCTGCAGGGCCTTTAATTGCAAAATACATTTAATGTGTTCAGCTGAATCTGCATGGCTGTAAAGACCGCGATTGACATTTCTGAAATCGCAAAATCCAGTTGAATTCCAAGCGGGTTTCTCGTTCCCCAGAAGAAGACAAGGCCAACAATATAACTTCTCGTTTTAGTGACTCCCACATAACTAGTTGCAATCGGCATACCACGAATCTTGAAACTGAATATTGTATGACCGACCACCACTTTTCGCTTGTGACTTGTTGTTCTGCGGTATTTTAAAATATCTTGCTTATCTTCTGCACACCAACGAGAGAACGGTGTCTCCAAAAGATTACACACTTAATCGTTTAACGGATTCATGTTTTCATCGCATTAATACACGTAGTAACATCTTCACACTTCGCTGCACTTATCACAACAAAGAATACGTAAAGCGAAATCGTTGGTCAGCGCGGGTCAAATGTACAACGTAGTTTCAAATGTTATGCCAACTTTCTTTATTACAGGGTACTCAAATTATTTCAAAATCCATACAAAACATAATATTCAAGAGATGCTAACGTTAAAAAATACCAAAATATATACGTTATATGCTAAATTTAAACAATATTTAACTTCTTTACAGAATATTTTATGTTTTCTTATTTAGTTGCAAAATATTACAGTTTGCCACCCTGATCCAATGTTTGGACGAGAGAGAGATTCTGTCTTTCAAGAATAGAGAAAGGAGATGAATGCCTGCTCCACAGACCCTCATAATAGCCTCGCAAAAGGGACCGGTAATTCATAGTAAGCAACTCGTTGTCATGGCAACCGGGTGTGTTTACTGAAGGCCAAAAGGAAAGTCTCATTCGGACCTTCAGCTGGTCTGCTAGCCACGTGGCCTGGCTGGTGAGGGGTTCATGTGAAGTGCTGCAGTGAACGTTAACTGAGCGGATTAAGCCGAACAAGATATTAAAAAATAGAGCAAAATATGGTTTAGTAAAGGATTCATTTTATTTTAATTTATTGATAAAATATATTTTATTAAAGCACGAAAAAAGGGGTGAAGGTGGCCTTCATGTACTTCACTTGAATAACCGCCACTGAAACAGACACAAATCCCGTACGAATTTTCAATGATCTGCGTACACAATTCACGCAAGTTCTTCTACACGAGGTTTTCTTTGTACTCTAATATTCCTGAGGGTCATTACGATAGAAATAATATAAAATCGTTGTGTTGTAGCTGCTTCCACACCTGATGGCAGGCAGTTGTTCTGCTTTCGCTCTCCAGTCGTGCAACTTCCAAGTTGAAAGGGGGCGAGAATCGACAGCTAGAGTCACCGTCTGGCGGGAATTCGACATCAAGAAGAGCTACACCATGGAGACCAGCTACTGCGGCTGCGACCAGGGAAAGTACGAGGTAACAAGATTAAATTACCAAAATAAGAGGTTATACGACTTCAAAACCCATATGGTACAAATTTTGAGAACTCGTTAATTGGTTAGGAGATCGTCTAGTAATATCGTTCAATGTTGTTCACAGAACTAATACTGTTAACGCAATAAAATACTTCAAAATTCCTATTCCTGCTCTCTGAACTTCAATTGATGGTTGCAATGAAAGATTGTTGTGTTTTATTAATCTCATCAGTATTATTAAGCTATTATAAAGATATACAGTATAGTAATATAAACTGAGGACTTCGTTATGAAGTATGACCACAGTATAAAGAAGTATGACGTGTATAGATGTCATCATTTGGTAAAATTGAATATTGTTGTATTTAGCCAACTGTCCGAACCTCACAAAACAACATGAGGCAATATAGTAATCTTAAAATTGTGCGTGGTTTTGTTGCCAACCCTGGAGTGCCTGAAGATTGCCACTACTGAGTTTTTCTTCCATACACTTGCTTCTGTGACGAAATTTAAGGATACTGATGATATGTATCGAAAAGATTACCACTGAACCAATGTCAAGTTTTATTTTGCACTGAGTACCATTACAATGAGCATCTGGCTACGAAATGAAAGGTCTCGGGTTCAATTCCAATTTCGTATAGTGGCGGGGTTTTTCTCGTTGCCAAACTTACGGAATGGCGCTGAAGTCCATCCAGCCTCCTGTCTAATTCCATACCGGATTTTTTTTCGGTGGTAAAATGCGGTCATATTCTTCCAGAAAGTATTCAGTGAACCTTTGTTGTCCGATACCGACTGGTATTTAACGTGTGCTAGTAGAGATGGGAAGTGTGATTCATTTGGAAGAATCGATTCAGATGTAATGATTCACTAAAATTATTCTTTCATTTCATTAATTTGCTTGCGAGATGATCCGATATCAGTGTGAACGAATGAGACTGGATTTCCGTTTTTATTCAGTGATATCGCTCGTTCGTTACTATTTATTAAATTTGCTTTACGTTCACTTTTTTCTCAGTAGATGACAGCATGTTGCAGCTGACTGAATTAGTGGAAAACGACGCGGTAAGAAATTAAGACTGTCGTCCTCTTGTGGCCGCCTCCTGTTCTGACTTTACTCGTTGATTACAGAACAGCCTCCTGTCTTTCCAATCCACATCTATTTTCGTCAGGATCTTCATCACTCTTACTGTGGAAAGACTCATCTTGCCATGTTTGCAGTTTCGAAACATTGCAGATACTGTATTGTAAAGTTTCAGCAGAGTAGAATACCAGAAGTGTGCTTCTAAACACAGTCACCATGTCATTCTAAAATCTCCATTAACAGAAGTTGACCAAAGCTCCAATATTGTACCTATTTCAGTAAACACGAACGTTTTCAATCTTCTTCGAGGCCTAATCCGAAATTCTGTTCCTCGACTAGGCCTATACTTTCCTCTGCCTCTCTCAGCTATTCTAATCACACTACACATTCTTTAGAAGTTGTTGGTTTTATTGTTGACGGTATATCCTTGTCTTCTTCATAGGGTACATGCAATATAAGACGTGTTCTTGACAATTGAACATACCTTGATATTCTTGTAAACATACCATGTGTGTTTTTTTAGTATAGAACATGGGATTTAACACTGCCATAAGAAACTTGTGTATAAAAACAATGAAGAAGTAACTTAGTGGGTTCTGTTTAGAAATTAGTAGGCTTTGACAAATAAGAGAACATAATTTAAGGTTGCTAAGTCAAAGCCTGATG
Organism: Periplaneta americana; assembly: GCF_040183065.1. Taxonomy (NCBI): domain Eukaryota; kingdom Metazoa; phylum Arthropoda; class Insecta; order Blattodea; family Blattidae; genus Periplaneta; species Periplaneta americana. Next base: position 185,344,333 of record NC_091122.1, on the reverse strand, counting down.
TTCTCTGTTTTACAAATATGAAAGCCTACTAATTTATAAATATGGTCCACTGATTAAGTTATTTCTTCATAGTTTTTATACACAGGTTTCTTAATGTGTACATCTTATCTTCATGAAAAGTATAACGAGATGATTAACTTTCGCAGGGACATCATGTGGACACAGTTCGCTTGAAGGAGGTTGGAGAACAATTCTGTTGTGCCCTCTCTGTACTCCACGACGACTCGTACTGGAAGAGAGGGGTTGTTGCATTTGGTCCAGCAGTATTAGGGTAAGTTCGAACGAGTTAGGTGTGCATCATAGGCCCTCTTGGAAGACCATGACACAGCTAACTACACCCATATTACTAGTTTGCAACACTTTCTTTTCGTAAGAAATTGTCACTTTTGGCATATAGTGTATAACTTTCGAACGGCATTGATATGCAGCAATTTAAATAGCATCAAACTTCCAATCTGTACAAAGTGAGCTATCCACCAGGTCGAAAAGAACTGACACTTAGAAAACTGTACATCTGGTCTTCTCCAACTCCAGAATGTGTTAGAAAAAAATGTGCGGAATTTCGCCAATTGTGTTACTAGTAAATCTTTTGAGTGGATTTATCTAAAATGTACTTTTCCGGTTACATCAATAAAATTGGTGTAAGAGGTTCTTTCTCTGACAGAACAAACAGTCTGACCAATAGACTACAGAGTTCCATTGGAGGGTATTATGTTAAAAAAATCTGGTTGTGTAAGAAATAAAGAATAAAATGTAGATATTAAAATGTGAATGAATTACAAACGTGTCATAATGCTAGTTTTAATTTTATATTGCCTTCTGTTACTTTGTGAGTTTCTAGTACATCTTCTTTTTTTAAGTTGATTGTGCCACATTTAGAACCTTACAATAAGTTACACTTTTACTGCCTGCAATTGCACTATTGATCCTGTAAGAGTTGCAGAAGAATCTCTTGAACAGTCACTAATCTTGATTGTATTGAAAATAAAAATAAAATATTTGAAAAAAATTCTTCATTGTGTAAAGGCTGCTGGGTCAAAACATGTCGCTTCCTTCTGTATCTTTTCCTTGTACTCCTGTGCTCCAAGTCTCTTTAAATATTCTAACGACATTATGCAGTGTAGGACATCTAAAAACTTTAATACCTAGAAAATGTTCTGCAAACCATATTTATGAATTAGTAGAGTTAGAGTGTCTGTCCTCTGTTAAGATGCTTGTACACGAACAATTTTTTTTCCCAATTCAGTATTTTACAAAAAACCTTGTCAAAGATTGATCAATATTGAAATAGATTTATCAAAGATTGTTTCAAATTGCTAAAGATTTGACAATATTTTAAAACACGTACAGTTACCCTTAAAAAGAATGAGACGATTCTTGGTTGTTGGAAGTTAAAGTTCTACAGCGCGGTTCACTCGATATCGACATATAACGATAAGTACCATGACAAATAGATCAAGAATTGTTACAAGGACCACAACAAGGACAAGGATCAGAATAAGGATCACGAAGAAGACAGTCATTTAAGGCCACGATTTCACAACATAGCTCGGGTAACAAAATATCATTGCTTCTTTGTACCGAATGGCAAATGCCTTCTATCGGATCTACATTCTGGACTGCTGCTGTCACTGTCTTGTCTCGGTAGCTCATATAGCAGCGTGTCGGTTCCACCGTATAACCGAAATGTTTCGTGTTCGATCCCAGGTGAAACTCTTTTTTTTATTGAGGTGTAATTAATTTGTTCAGAGTTCCTCGACTGTATAATTTGTCGAAAAATATGGAATAATTTATGCCCAATTTTTTTATCTACAAGTGGGCTGAATCTCGTCAAAAAGTAAATAAATCTTACTTGGAAGTTAAAAGTATTCTTCCTGAAACAAAAATCATAAAAAACAAAAAGGGACCCGTTAACTTAAAATCTTGTACACATACCATCATACATTTCACCAATCGAAATCCACTCGATTGGTAGCGAAGGCAAGATGGTTGACAGCTTGTGCTTCCCCCAATATTTCCATTTGCGCAGCCCTCCGGCTCCTAATACCGCGATTCCTCAACCTGCTGATCACAGTCTGTGAAGAACCAGGAAAGTTAGATGCTGCTCTTATTTCGTTAGCAGTCCGAAAGGGGTCCAGTCGAACTGTCTCGAATAAGAGAGCATCCTCTTCCAATGTAGAAATCCGCGGAAGCTCAGGAATAGGGCGATTTTTGACCTCCCCTGAATTTTGTAACAATGGACCCCCTCGCGGCTGTACTTCCAGGAACACCGACCAAACGGCCAGCAGATCTAGCCCCATATCCAGCCTCAACTAGAGCTATAACTCGCTGTCTCATGTCACGTCGGTACACCATTACGATGAGAAATGAGGGATGACGATAATACTTTAGTGTAGACAATGACTATTTAACGTGATATAGAATTATTGAAATAACAGGCATCTTGCATAGTAAAAGTTAATAAATCAACCCTGAATTAAATATTTCAATAACAGGATATAACAGGAAGTCCAATTATTGTTGCGAAACTAATCAAATTAAATCTAATTACATTAAGTAAACAAATCCCAAGTTATGACACCACATTGCTACAGCTAAATTCTATGTTATTAACATAAGCATTGAATAGGTCCGTGCTTATGCGTTGGACGACAAAAGCAAACATCGAAAGTGCGAATGTTGCCGCGGAATGTAACTTCTTGCTTTTTATAATGTAAATCAGACTTCTAACTACAATCATTCATATTTCTTACATTATTTATTAATATTTATAGCCAACATTGAATTTATAAAGAAAAGACTTTATAAATCTCATATGGGATTTGTGATCTGTAGAGACATAAACATAGATTAACTCTCGGAACTTTTCCGTAAAAGTAAATTAAATTCACTCCTTGAAACTGGAAACTTTAGTCGTAGAGCCATTTTCCCACCAGCATACAAGCTGAAGTAGCACAGCCATTGATAAAAGTTTTGTACACAGAATTAGACTGAATTCCTATTCGACAGAACCTATAATCAATGGCTTGTCTGAACATGATAAACAAATCCTAAGTGTTTCCAGTGTCACTGAACAATTTCAAAATATTAATTTAAAAACTAAAAAAGAGCCGTAAATGCTGTATCTAGTGACTATTTACATTTATGTCTACAAAATGAATCTTGGAAAAACGTATATGTTACTGGTACTACTGATATTAAGAGTAAATGTATTGTATTTTTCACTTTAATTTCAGAATCAATTTAGTGGATGTTCTCCACTCAATGTTGTGAAAAAATTCAAAAGTAAAAACATGTAGATAACGCAGGGACTTAAAACTCTCATGTTTTAAAAAGAAGAATCTATATGTAATGAGTTGCAATGTAATGATCCTCATGTTCTTAAATACTACAAGAAGTACGGTGTAATTTATCAAACATTATGAAAGAGGGAAATAGAATACATTCGAATAGAAAAGTAGAACATTCAGATAATGCAATTAAAGCTACTCGGAATATTATTGAAGTTAAACTTGTAGATATTCTAAGAAAGAAAATATTTTTTCATTAAAACCAGTGATTATAAACTAGAGGATCCCAAATCTATTGCGAATTCTTTTAATGTCTTATAGTATATAGTACAGAAATATTATTGACAACTTAAACATTCAAGATTTTGCAAAAGATACTGCAATTGGTTATTTAAGAGATGCATTTAATAATTATTATTAATATATGTAATTAGTCAATAACTGCAACAGCGTTTTTTCATTCAATCATAACATGAATAAAATTAAATGAACATTAAATTAAACACTATTGCAAACACGTAGATAAAATAGTTAAACTCAACTGAAGGGGTGAGAATGAAATAATCCAAAGCCACACTTTTAACAAAAATTGTTTTGTGCGAGTGCATTTCTTACACATATGGGAAAGCTACTAATAAAATATTGTAATAACTACTCAACAAATGACATAGCCTAAGGACTCTAAACCTTTGTAAAAGTTTGTCTGTGTGGCTTAGGAATATTTTTAATTTCATTTTAATTGTTAGTTTTTAATATATATGTATTTACATTGTATGTGTGTGTATGTATAAATGCATTCATTAGATTAACGTTTACAATATTATAACTTGTAATTTTGTATTGTCTGTGATCATTAACACTTAATCTGAGGACTTTGTAAAACTCTATTTCAACGTTATTTAGCTATTTCAAAGCTATTTAAACAAAAAAAAAAATCGTTGTATAGACTAGGAATCGAACTCGCACTCTTCTACACGAGACGCAGAAGTCTTAGCGTCTGAGCTATTGAAACGAGACGAAAGCTTTCCTTTCTGTGCGGAGTGTCGATCTAGTCATGAAGGTCCATTGTCGATTTAACTACATGATTTATGTATATATTTATCTTTTATTTGCGTAATATCATATTTTTTTGCAGTTTTTGAAGTGAATTTCGGAACGATGCTAGTAACAAACCACTGAATTTAAGTAACTCAATATTCGTTATCTTGTGTATCAGTGCTCTGGTCTCCGATCATGCGCAGTGTCTTACATCTGAGACTTAGGAATATTCAATCGTCTCATCCTTTTCTAGGGAAACTGTACTTCAAATTCATTGCAAAAACCTTTGTATGCCTTACCTACCAAATATTATTAATTACGTCATCTTTTTAAAAAAGGCTGTGGTCATTAAGTTCAAAATGAATGCAAACTTTTAAACTCAGTTTCTCGCACTTTTTTTCTTTTGTCCACTTCTCTGCATTCACATTTCTAAGGATTCTATAAATTTTATGCTAGGAAGCTGAAATTGTTACTGCATGTCTTTAAAGTATACTTAACAAAGTTATGTTGACATTGTTAAAAAAAAATAATAATAATTTTTAATAAAAACGTGTGCTTACACTCTGTAAATTTTATAAATTTGAAAATGAATAGGTTTAATTTCTTTTCTTTCATTTTTGCAAGGTAAACTGAAAAATGTGAGAACAGAGAAACTTTCTAAAAAGATCAATGATATTGTAAAAAAAATTGAGTCATAATGCTTAACATTGGGAGAGATGAAAAATTGTGAAAATATAAGTAATTTTTTTTTAATTTAAATAATTCTTAATCTACTCAATTTATAAACATGAAACTTAAAACATTCTTACTTATATCAATAGGAATATGTGTACAAAAATGAAGCCTTTAATTTACAAAATAGATACAATAAAAATTTCACCCATCACCTCCTTTAACTCGAGATACTTGCCTTGCAATTTCCTCATACCCATTATTTTTCTGTAGTATTCTACAGAACCATCGGCATTCAGGCATAAGTTTAATTTGTATAACTCAATTAACTCGCAAACAACTTTTCTCTGCCAGGACGCCATGTTTATTTGAAGGGTCCAGGGGAAAAAACCAGGTAAGTCACTTTTTCCATGAAACCTGTTTTCTTCACTGAAACAGTTGACTTACCTGCTTCTTCTCCAGCACGCCAAAAATTTGAAGGCAAATAAACCCAGGATTAATCTGTTTCTTTTCCTATTTCATATCTCTAAAAGATAGTCCTTTCCATAGATGATCTAATGGCACCTCAAACTCCATCTCGACAAAAAAGTGACTTACCTGGTTTTTTCCCTGGACCCTTCATTTGTGGTTCTTGGCGCCATAATATTTTCGAATCCCATTGGTTAATTCCTTCAAAGCGTTGTGAAGTCTTTGATCAATTAGAACATGTTCTTATTTACTTTCAAGACAATCAAAAGATTTTTAGTATTATAGTCGATTTGACACTAAAACTTGTAAATATTAGCAAGTCTTGTGAAGCGTTGAATTTGACGAAAATTTGATCGTATACAAGCAACTTCATGTCACTTCAGGTTGTGGATACACAGCACGAGATGCGTATTCTGTGGAAATTCCACAGATAGTAACAGTATATTTCTATTACAAAAAAGAGTAATTAGAATAATAGTAGGTGCCAAATCTAGGGAATCATGTAGGACTATTTTCAAAAAACTGCAAATAATGCTCATGGCTTGTCAGTATATCTTTTCATTAATAATCTTCCTGGTATGTAATCGTGAAAACTTTGTAACTAATTCAACAGTTCATAGCATAAATACACGTCAAAAAAATGACTTTCATACTCCATCGGCAAGTCTATCGTGCCATCAAAAAGGAGTGCGTTATATGGCAGTAAAAATTTTTAATAGCCTCCCTATCGAAATAAAAAATGAAACTCAAAACATAAGATTATTTAGGGCCAAATTAAAGAAGTACTAATTTCTCACGCCTTCTATTCTGTAGATGAATTCATGACATTCAATAACACTTCATGAAATTGATACTAAAACTCTGTGTTGTACTAGTAGACTATATTGTAAATCTCGTCTGTATATATTTCATCTAGACTGTGACTATAAATTAAGACTTTATAATAGTATTAAGTTTTTTGACTTGTTCCATATTCCAGCTGTGAAGCAATGTATGAATATCATGGAATGTTAATAAATACAATACAATACAAGAATCTCAATCGTAAGAGCTGCTTAGCAGTAAGGTTATAAATCTGACGCTATTTTAAGGACCTAAACATTCGTGCTTTAATTGATAATAATGTCATAATTTTCATTGTCATTCCAGGATGGATAGCGAAGAAAATCTTGGAGAATGCGCAGTTGAAGCCAGCGACTCTGATCAGAGTGAATGCAGCGACTGTGGGGAGGAGTCGTGTGCATGTGTGTGAAGCAACAGCAGTTCCATGCCGGTACTTAAATTATTGTATCTCGGTGCAGGATGTAGCAATGGCAGTATTTTGGTAGATTAACAAAAGTAAGGGTTTATTTCAGACACAGAACTGTGCTAGCGTATACTAACATGAATAAGATTGTAGTGATGTGTAAGTAAGAACAAAAGAAACTGTAATAGGTAACATTACCAAGAATAGGAAATTATAATGTACATACAGTATATATTTAGAAATACATGTATATAATAGATATTATGTCGATGTAAAGTTACAACTGTGGATGGAGTAGAGGTGTAAGGAATGAATAAAACAGAATGGCGTTCACTTATCGAGATATCCTGCCTCTCCTAGTTCCATAGTCAAACTTACTAACTTGTTGTTGTTTTCTAATGCCAGGCGTTTGACAATAAAGTCATTTGACCTCTTGCACTCCAATATTTTTCAAAGATATTGTCATGGTCAGCCACTGAAGCACAGATTTTGAGGTGTTCCGAATCCATTTCTTGGTTTGAGTTGCACAATGGGCAGTTAGGGGACTGATATATTCCAATTCTATGCAAACAATCATGGCCTGTTGCCAATCTAAATGCAGCTACAGACGATTTTCGTGGTAAATCGGGAATTAACTGTGGATTATGATGCAGAGAGTTCCATTTTTTCCCTTGAGATTGTATTATCAAATTTTTATGGAAGTCTAAGTATGTAGATTTAATAAATCTTTTCACAGAGTAATACATAGATTTAGTAACAGGTCTGTAAAACTTACTAACTTATTTTTATTCAAAGAAATCTAAAGTCGTGATGTTCACTTCAAAGCATTAATTATTACAGCTGTCGATCAACTGAAAATTTTTATTGGTTAATCAGATGCCTTTAACCAATTAATTGACCAATTAATAGATTTTAAACAATGTCTGTAAATTTAAAGAGAAACTCATTTCACTCTATAATCGTCTCATACACTATAAAAAAGAACACATTTTTTCACAAATATCAGAGCATTTGAAAAGGAATGGCAACATACAGTGATACTGTTTTGTTTAGCTGCGCGGTTTTCATTTTCCCGTCGCCCACCGCTAGGAGCTTATCTGTGGCCAAGCAGCCACCCGGTCTGCTGGTAGTGAAACATTTATTATAGGAATTTGTACTTACCCAGCTCAAAGTAGGCGTTTGAAAATGTCCCCCACCAACTGCTACACATTGTTGACACCTTCTTATGAAATTGTTAATTACTTTAAGAAGTTCTGCTTCACTGCTTGACTCGATTTCAGCTCTTGTATAGTCTTTAAGCTCATTTATTGTATGCGGGTTCTTCGCATAAACCTTATTTTTAAGTGCTTCTCATAGATAGAAATCACATGGTGTTAAATCTGGACTTCGTGGGGCCCAAACATTTTTACTGACAATTCTTCTTTCGAAAATTCGACGTAATTCTCTCATGGATTCTTCGGCAGTATGAGCAGTGGCGGAGTCTTGTTGGAAATATACTGAGGAACGTTCTCCAGAAGTCAGTTCATCTAAAAATGAGACATTTTTCTGTTTCCTTATAAATTCCATTAAATTTGACACCGACATTCCTTCTAGTCCTCTTATGTAATTCAAGGTTCAAGTTCCAATAGATAAAAGAGATTTAAATACAATACTACAGGATATAATGTGTAAGATTTGCTGCATCTACTGTCTCCAGTATATGTTGTAACATTCTCTTCTCTTCTGCTAATATTATCGTATGGAAAGCATCAAATACAATAATTATAAGTTTCTTTCGTTTAGAAAATATATTTTATGTTGGCAGGCCTGCACAAGTGCTTCAAGACCATATTCTACAAATTATAGTACTTGCCTAGTTTTATGGGGAAAAAAAAAAAAAAAAAACTCATTTTCCTGCATATTGCAGTAGTTTCAAAATATTAACTCCTTGTTCTAAGCGTTTTTAAAAATTTGAAAACTAAGAAAGTAAATATACTCGTATTAAAATCCAAGTGTGAGCACACTTATTTCTGTTTCATAATACTAATACAAATTTCTATACTATATTTATTATATAAACAATTTTTTTTTACGTAAATGAAGTTTTCATCATGGGAAAATGCAAATTTTGGTACTAAATCTACATCATAGACACGGTCTCTATTTCAATACAGTACACATTGCTGTTTTCTATATTCGGCAGCAACTGAAATAGGTGAAACATGTAGCAATCAAATAAATGGTTAGAATAACATCCAAATTCAAATTAGAGAATTTTCTTTAAATAGTAAACTCTTCGTTAGTTGGGAGGCCAGAGGGGGAAAAGACCTTTGGGGAGGCCGAGACGTAGATGGGAAGATAATATGTTGTTGTTGTTTTCTAATGCCAGGCGTTTGACAATAAAGTCATTTGACCTCTTGCACTCCAATATTTTTCAAAGATATTATCAGAAAGATAATATTAAAATGGATTTGAGGGAGGTGGGATGTGATGATGGAGACTGGATTGGTCTTGCTCAGGATAGGGACCGATGGCGGGCTTGTGTGAGGGCGGCAATGAACCTCCAGGTTCCTTAAAAGCCAGTAAGTAAGTAAACTCTCCTCGTTAACGTCACTGAAATCAGTCACTGTATTAAATTACCTCTTGTTTTTTATTGCAAGTGACACCCAATAAATCTTTAAATGATTGAGAGGATATTAGAAAAAGAAAGACAAAACTGTGAAATGGAACATACATACAAATTTTTCTAGAAGAAATCATCAAACAGAGAACAATATTATACTGTGTTAACATATCTGTTTATACAGAACATTTGCCGGGAAACTGGTTTTGCTCAGGTAAATGCCATTAGCCATTTGCTGTTACAGATCGAACTGAAATACCGAGGAAATAGTATGTAGCACTGAGTCCTTTGCTCTGAAGGTGTTCCATTATTCCACAACATAAGAGTTTCCTTTCCCATCATGTAAACAGTCCTACATCTCGCATTCAGATACTCTCAAAACAGGTTCCAAAGTATTTTTGACACACATGTTTTTTCATAAGTTTCAGTAAAGTGCAGAAATCAAATAAGCAAATAAAACATGTTTTTGGAAATAGTTCTCTGAACATTGGTGTTTCTGAAAAATGGGTGGAAAGGTATATTTTGTTATCACTATTTGGTTTCTGAAGAAGTCCTTATATTAGGAAAAATGCGAAAAAGGATTGTCTTGTCAGCAATTGTTTTTAATATTGCATTACTGTGGATTTATGCTTGATGTTACTGTTGCTGGCTATAAACTGACGTGCGTATCTGTTGGTTTCCATTGCCGTGAGTTCTGGCAAATCTTGTATTTTGTATGCAGTAGGCTATTAAACCATGAAGTGACCAACGTAAGTATCTGCTCCATTTCATCGTGACTACTTCCAGTTCAAAAGTTGTTGTTATCATGTTCAGTTTCAATGAGTCTTTTGTATGATCCTTACACTTAACATCACACAGTGATCAACAGCAGGCTGTAAATACTGCAGAAGAAAGAATGGATAAATACAGCGAGTGTGCAATAGTAATACGTCAGGGGTTAGCAAACTGCGCTGGTACTCAAAAACTGCGCTTGGGCATGGGTTCGAACTCCATATGGATTGATTACATGGTTTGCTTTACTCGAGGGTTTTTTCGAATAATTGTAAGGCGAATATTAGGTAGCTCCATGGCGAATTCTTGGAGTCTTCTCACCAATCACCAATTCACTGAAATGTTTCTACTCATTAATGACCATGTTTTGCCTAAACCACATAATATATGAGATTGTACTGCCTACAAACAGGGAAAGGAAGGTATAGTCTCAAGTTACTTGGAATTTTTATTGAAATTGAAGCAAATTTGACAAAGTCTGATTTATTTACTGCAAACAAACCATAGTTACATGATGGAATTATTTCGTCCACAACAATATAATTATCTGTTAGTAATCCTACAGATGTTGGCCACTTTCAGCTTCGAGATAATATATTATACTCTTGTCACTCTCTTCTAGCAGGTGAACTTACAGCGATGTAGCAATCTCGAGTAAACGGAACCAGCAGGTCCAATGTCTGCCGTTAATCATCTCCTGCAAAAGTAAGGATTTCAAAAAAGTTTAATAATCATCTGACTGTGGTTGCATTTAAAAGTCAAAAGGACCTTGCAATTCCTCACTGAAAGTTAATAGTAGACTACGTACACAAAACAAAATCTTGAGATATTTCACAAATTATTTTTAACATAATTTCTTTCGTGTGGCCCACAGCAACTGGTCAAGATTGACTTTCTAAGCTATCATTTATATAACACATAAATTTTTGTTTTAATGTACAAATAGAATAATTACTGTACTCGTTTCATTTCCCTTATCTTTTTATGTTTCTTAATTCTGGATCCCACTTAAGGACGGATGCTTTTAAATAACTCTTAGTAGTTCAGATTCCAAATCTTCAGTTGAAACTAACATAAATGTCAAATGCTCACTTACCTTGTCTGAAAAACAGTTAAACAGCTGTTGAGCTTTCAGGCTTTTTCATGCCTACGAATGTTTCTAGTGCACTTAAATCCATAAGCGCGTCTTCCATCATTTTCCTTTCGTCATCTGTCTTCAATGATGACCACATCTTTTCTAGACAAGACTTTTGATGGTCCTAGAAAGAAATAGAATCATTGATAAAATTTCAAACTTCTTTACCGTGTTAATATTTAGGATTCACCTTGCTTGACTAGTTTCGAAGTCTTGTGCTTCATTGTCCAAAACCTAGTGGAGATCCCGTGCTCTCTTCTGGTTTCCTGTTGTGGTGGGGTGTGTTCATGATTGTATCGAAAAGGGTGTGTGTTCTGAAATTGAGTTGAGTGTTCAGGATGTGATGTAGGTGTGTTTTTGTATGATTATAAATTTCATATTGTTCTAGGGTGTCAAGTTCAGGTCTTTTGGCTGGATGTGTAGTATTTTCATGTGGTTGTCTATGTTGCTGTAGCTGTGATTGGAGTTTGTGATGCGTTCTGCGTAGTCAAGCAAGGTAAATCCTAAATATTAACACAGTAAAGTTGGAAATTTAATCAGTGATATGTAAATGTTAAAAGTGTATATAGAAAAATGAAGAAATAGCCAGGAGTTCGGTTGGGAGGTGATTCCACATCCCCCAAATTCTCCTGATCTTGTGCCCTCAGAGTTCCGTGTTTTCCATTCTCTATCCCAGTAGCAGCTCGTCGTAAAAAAAAATAGGTGAAGTGCTGTTCACATACATAAATGCATGAACAGTTTTACCAATATAATGAGTAGGCCTACAATTCGTAAAATAAGTACAATTTTACTAGTTCTAGAACACATGCAAACAGGAAAATTAATTTATTTCAGGACTCGCCCAATTTCTTGCATACCAAGTCTATCCTCCTATCTTTTAAAGCCGCAAACCTGTCGATAATGTCTTCATAAAATATCTGAGTTTAACTGAGGGTGGAGAGTACAGATGTGGACAAATTATTAACAAAATTGACGATTTTTATGATAATTCTGTTTACAAAATTTGACTTTTCAATTTAAACTACAGTTGACAGTTTTGCATATTTCCATCATTACAGTAGACAGAAATATGTAAAAATGTCAACTGTAGTTAAAATTGAAGAGTCAAGTTTTGTAAAAATATATAATAAAAATCTTCAATTTAGCTAATAATTTATAAATTAGCAAAAATGTCAACTGCATTCAAGAGCCAAATTTTGTAAAAATATAAAACAAAAATCTTCAGTTTTGCTAATAATTTGGAAATATCCAAAATGTCAACTGTAGTCCAAATTGAAGAATCGAATTTTGTAAAAATATACAATAAAAATCTTCAGTTTTGCTAATAATTTGTAAATATGCAAAAATATCAAATGTAGTCCAAATTGAAGAGTTAAATTTTGAAAAATGTAAAATACAAATCTTCAATTTGGCTAATTATTTGGAAATACACAAAAATGTCAACTGTAGTCTAAATTGAAGAATCATATTTTGTAAAAATATATAATAAAAATCTTCAATTTTGCTAATAATTTGTCCACGTCTGTATATCTCTATCCAAAGCTATGTGGGGTGTAATCCTGATAAAATAACATAGAGTCAGGTAATTTACCGTTGCAGGGGTGGCTGCTTGGACACAAGGAATGAGGATACTATTCTCGAGTCAGGTAGTACATACTGTAAAATTTCACAGCCCTTAAATAATAGCCCCCAGCCTTGGAGACCAGCTTCAACCCTTCTGTATTATTAGTACCGTTAGATCTGCAAACTGGTTACTCCACTACAACAAGTCTGACAGTTCTCCGTAACTGAAAGACTCAGAAACGCACTTCACTCATACAATCTTTCTTTAGTGCGTGACGTCACGTTACCATGGCAACCAAGTGCTGTATGAGAATGGGAGCCTAAATAATTTCACCTCTACAGTATTGTAAGTTCCAATAGACACCGCTCGGCGCTCGTAACAGTTGACGTTATTCTATTCAGCGGACGGTTACAGCTACTATTTATACAACTAAACACTGTTCGTAACGACTGAAAAGAAAACTTTTTTTTTTATTTTAGAAATATGGTACCAGTAATAACTAGAATTCATTATTAATAAGAGATAAAATTGTTTTACATGTAAATAGGTGAAGTGGTACTTCACCTGAATAACCGCCCCTGCTCTATCCAACAATCTTCAAGGGAACTCCTTTGATAACCAAGATGCTTTACAAAGTTGGCTTGACGACTTCTTTAACTACAAATTAGCAGATTGCTCCAGATGTGGAATTGAAAAACTACCCCAATGTTGGCAGAGAGTCATGGATAATGCAGGAGAATATATTACTGATTAATTTCTGTCTTCTGTTCATCTTAAAAACTTTTGTCACAGTGAAAAAACGTTACGAACTTTTGCATCAAGCCAATATATTGGCAGAAGTCTCGGCTACTTGGGATTTTTAACCGTATCTGGACACAAACATTCACTTCAAAACCTTCTGACAGCACATGTGCCTTGCAATATGCAAGTTCTGATTGAATGTGTATGCGTGTTGTTTTCATTCACAATTAATTCTGATGCTGAACAATCTCTGCAGTTGAAAGTGTCTGTAAATATTGTTTATTGTTAATAAAATAACATGGACAAAAATACAATCTTAGTTCTTCCCTGAAGGAGTAAAAAACTCGTGCTCAGGGAGATATCTAAACACAATAGTAATATGCGTTACAAGAGCGGTATGTTGATGTTTTCATGTTCGAGGAAAAGATTGAAAAAGCGAAACGTAGTTGAGCTTTTTTAATTTCCGAGAACATGAAAACAAACATACCGCTCATGTATTGTACATTATTTTGTGCGAAGATCATTTATTACATACCTGAAAGACGAATTTCTAATTAGTTGCAATGAAATCTCCATGTTGGTTTCTGTTTAATGACGGCAACTGTGGAATACCAAAATATCTATCTTCAACATTGTTCCTATAAAATGTTTTCTGTGTTTACTATACTCCAGCAGGCCGTGATATACGTCTGTCTTTTTTTCCCCACAGTCTATAAATGCGAACTTAAAACAAACAGTAAGGTTATGTAATGATTTATTTTTCATTTTAATATTTTAACAATATTATTTATATGACATATTGCAGTAATAACATCGGCATCTGGAATCTTGTTGATTTTTTCACGACTTCCTTAATGTTACTTGCATTACAAATGCAGTAACTTTTGTGGTGTTGTAGAGTTTACTTAATTTTTGCAAATATTTAAAAACAATAATTAACAGTGCAATTTAGGTGAAATTGCAGTGGTAAGTTTCCAATTTATAATTATTACTATATTGAACGTCTCTAAAAATAATATGTTAAAAGCCTAAAGCAGTAAAATGAATATGGCGCTTAAGCGGTAAGAAGAGGGAAATTGTTATGTGTGTTACGTTGGGAATACTGAATGTGGTATTTCACACTTACCGCGTATTGGTTTTGTGTGGAAAGCAAGCAAATACGCACGATCTCGCACAAAGATAATTTTTTGACACAAACTGGGTCAAGAAAAAAGTTACAGGAATAAATTAAATTTAAAAATACAATTTCAATTTTAACAATTTAAGTGATACAAATACATATACATATTAAATCAATATACATTCTTTAAAAATTAAATTCCTAACGCTATTTTCGAAATTTCTGATACTAAAATTTTCCAAATTTGGGTATTTATCAATTATTTTATTGTATAACCTTGGACCAAAGTAGGTACCATGGCTCAGAGCTGTGCTTGTGAAACACTTTGGTTCCTCTAGTCGTATAAAATCGGATCTTTTAGTTCCATATTTATGATGATACAATTTGAATTTATTACGGTTTTTATGTATGAAGATTAATAAGGCAATATAATAAATCTGTTTAATTTTCAAAACATTAAAATCAGTACACAAAAGCTCAGATGAGTAATCAATTGGTTTATTAAGGCATATTTTAATAATTCTTTTCTGAATAAGTATTAGTGGAGTGAGATTAGAAATACATGCATGTCCCCACCCTAAAATTCCATATTGGAGAATGGATTGAAATAAAGCTAAATAAATGAGACGTAAAATATTAACTGGTAAATATGACCGAAGTATAACAAAGATATAAATTGTTTTACGTAATCTATTGCATAAATATGTAATATGTTTGTTCCATCGTAAGTGTTGGTCGATTGTAATGCCTAAATACTTAACTTCTGAGGAAAAGATTCTGCTATTTACATTAATTGTTACTGGGAAGTTTATATGCTGGATGAAAAATTATAAAATTTCTACAGCACTTCTACTGCTATATGATTGTCTTGAGAGAGTTACAGGCAATATTTATCAGCCATTTCTTGACCACGTCGAAATTCATCGCTAGTCATCACCCTCGTCCATCCTCATATCAATGTTACTTCTCATCTCGGTTTATATGAAGTACATATTCTCGATACAAAGGTGTGAGCTTACCTTAATGAACCTATAACACTGCTTCAGTGTAGCTCCAGTGTATAGGGTTCTCACAACCACCGTCTTGTTATCTATCATTTGCAACAACGGCAAACAGCTGGTCACGAACCGATGAACACCATGGCGCACACGTACAACAGCAATCCTAGTCCATTTATTGCAATATTTTGCTGCAAATAAAGAATTATTTGGATTAAAGGTATCTTTCCAAGTCACCAATGTTAATGCTGTACAAATAAATTACTACATATTCTAGCATGTGATCATTTCCTACAATATTTCATTAAAAGTATATTACAATCTTTATGGCACAAATTTAATTGAAGTTAAAACCAGGGGCGGCTCGTCCTAAAGTGCTATAGCACACTCGTAATTTTGTTAAAATAAATGTTGATGATATGATGTAATATTATTTCATGAAAACATTATGAATCAGCCCATTTTTCAGATGGCATTAGATTGCAAACAATTATACAGTGTGTTGAGTCTCTCCGTAACGAGAGCTGCACACACATTGAATGTTGACGGAGGTTAAAATATCCTTAGGTGAATGACGTATTTTCTCAGCATTAGCACAAGAAACCGGTTAGTTGTGCGCTATTTTCCCAGTAGAACCCCGTGCCTGGGGTTGGTTGGAAGTATCAGTAGTAATGAGTGAAATATTCTTGATATGCCAGCAATTCTACGAACTGATGCCGAACTTACAATTAAGTTAAAAAATAAAGCTTATTTAAAAGCGACTACATTGTATATAATTTGTAGATATATTTTTTCCTCTCTGAGAATTCAAGTTGAATGATATTAATGTCTTACGTTATAATGATGGAATGATTTCACTGATTAATAAGGCTAACAAATATATTATATTATCTTTTTGTGTTTTACTATTAGTGTTATTCTGTGGACCGAAATCAATTCAGTCAAGAGTTTAACTAATCCATTCTCTATGAGAAATATGGAGGAAAAAATTGAAATGAAACGGTTGGAAAGGCCTACACTTGATTTGATTATAAATCGGAAAACAAAAGGCGGGAAAAACTGTGCGTACAGAATAAAATTTCACAGGATAGAGTATGACAACAGTTTCATCCTCTAAGTAATGCCGCAATCTAATAGAAATTCTGCAGTAGGAAGGAATGCAGTATGCACTTATTTTCGACATTAGATTATTTGCATGTTATGTGTATGATCAAGCACAGTCGATATTTTTGTCACCGGCCACCTCTGGTTAAAATTAACAAATTATCACAAACGGCTAGAAACAAATACAAGTACAAGGATGTGGTCTTCAATTCTTCTGTTTATCATATATAGAGAAAATTTATATATGAATCATGGATACATTGAAATCAACAGGAATTTAAAATTAGATACATGATTTAATCCTAACAGCATTTAAGGGGAGAGGACAGTATTTTTTTTTTACTTTTTTCCTATTTGGTGTAAAAATATTAATTTTTTGTATGTAGAGAGCTCATACCTGTAGAAACTCAACCATATACAGATATTTTGAAAAAAAATATTTTGGGGCCCAGATTTGAAAAAAAAACCTACCCAATGTAGGATTTTACTAAAATCGATATACCAGTATCTAAACCATTTTTAAAGGTAGATTCATCCCGTTTTTTGCAATGTACTTGCAAAAGCATGCTCTACAAACTGTCTGCAACAGAATCTTGATATTGGTCCCTACATTTGTAAAATAAACAATTAAAATTTAATAACACTTTTCTGAATTCCTTTCTTGCAAACAAATGGACGTAGTTTTAAAATGAAATCAATTAACAAAATTCTGTTACAGAGAAAAGTTTCCTAATAGTCTAAAGAATGTGTGTTCTAAATTTCATGCATGTATCTTTAATAGTTCAGAAATTATATCCTATTTTGTCTGGCAATGTAGCAAAAAAATTAAGTTACCGTAAACCGATAAAAGGCGGCGAGTGATTTAAAAATCCATAGCGCAGGAAGTTTAAAAAATATTATGCTATGCATTCCACACATTATCACAGAGAATTGTAAAGAAATTTTTTTTTTAGCTTACTCATTTTTCACTAAAAAATACCATCCTCTCCCCTTAATGAAAACGATCTCCAGTACTCAGTATACATAATTTAAATATGGCATGGAAGCCAATACTGAAAATACCAAAATTATGACCTTCTGTAGTAAATACCTTGTTTCTAGCAAAATGTGTTTAGAAAACAAAATTTTATATATCTTGGTTGTAAACTGTAATTTTATGATGAATTAGAATAATGGACAACATTTTTAAATGTTCCAAAACAATGGCAATCATTAACAAGATAATGAAGCCTTCTCTAGTACAGAGACATGCTTAACCTACAGCCAATAAGAGTGAGATGGTGTCTGGAACATGTTCCCAAGTCTCGTGGTGTTTGTAAACAGAGCTGGCAATATGGCTGTATTTACTGTAGTTACACAGTGTAATAGTAATATGCATTACAAGAGCAGTATGTTGAAGTTTTCATGTTCGAGGAAAAGTTTGAAAAAGCGAAACGTAGTTGAGCTTTTTTAATTTCCGAGAACATGAAAAACATACCGCTCGTGTATCGTACATTATTTTGTGCGAAGATCATTTATTACATACCTGAAAGAGGAATTTCTAATTAGTTGCAATGAAATCTCCATCTTGGTTTCTGTTCAATGACGGCAAATTTGCAAAACAAAAATATCTATCTTCAACATTGTTGCTTTAAAATGTTTTCTGTGTTTACTACACTCCAGCAGGCCGTGATATATGTGTCTTTTTTTTCCCCCCAGTCTGTGATGAGTCTGGAATCTTGTTGATTTTTTCACGGCTTCCTTAATGTTACTTGCATCACGAATGTAGTAACTTTAGTGGGGTTGTAGAGTTTACTTAATTTTTGCAAATATTTAAAAACAATAATTAACAGTGCAATTTAGGTGAAATTGCAGTGGTAAGTTTCCAATTTATAATTATTACTATATTGAACGTCTCTAAAAATAATATGTTAAAAGCCTAAAGCAGTAAAATCAATATGTCACTTAAGCGGTAAGAAGAGGGAAATTGTTGTGTGTTAGGTTGGGAATACTGAATGTGGAATTTTAGACTTTCCGCGGATTGGTTTTGTGCGAAAACCAAGCAAATACGCACATCTTGCACAAAATAAGTTAGATCAATATTAATGAACCTCTATCATATACATCTTAAAAGAAAGTAAACTGACCACTAAGACCTGATCTTATTGCAGCAACTCCAAAATCTCCATAGGTTTGCTGTACCTTGTTCAGAATTGAAACATAAAGGCTCACAGGCTTCAAGACCAGGGCAGCGTCATCTTTCCTGTCAGGCTGGTTCACTTCAACAACAATGTATCTGTAACATGTGGCACATAATACAAACACAGACCTTTTCACAACACAGATACAATCATTCATTCTAAATACAGCAAATATTTAATATCAGCAATCAACGACCAGGTTTCCATTAAGAATAGTAATAGGGGTGGTGACCTCTATTTTTTAGTTCACTTTAATTTATTGTTTTGCTTTGTAATGTTTAATGTCGTATTCCATATCTTTTGACAATACCTTATCTATTTTTTTATTTAGCTTCTACAGTGGTCCTCACCCAGAGATTCAATTGAAGGACTAATTTACCTCTGGACTATTTGAAGAGTGGAAATGGCAAAGGTTCTAAGGGTCATTCAGAAAATTTTACAGGAAACAGTAAAAACTTTGTCAGTTCTGTTGTTAATGTTTATTTTTCAAACAATTTACAAACATTAAATGAAATATCAAGTGTTAAAGATTCCAATAACTGAATTGTAAATAAACAAAGATTTTCTTTTTAGAAGCCACTGGTTGATCTACCAATGATAATTATACCATATTCAACCCCGTATTTCAGTAGCTCTACACCCATGGGCTAGAAAGAATTTTGCACCCCTGCCAACTAATTTATGTAAATCTTAGATAGACATACTATACTATAGCAAACTGTGAAAAAAAAAAAAAAAAAAAAAATGTGACTTTTAACAATTTAACATGTCATAGTTAATTTTATGAAACCTCCTATGTGACAGTACTTACACAACAGTGCCAGCAGATTGGGTGGCCGCAGATAAGCTCCTAGTGGCAGGTGACGAGAAAGTGAAAACCGTGCAGCTAAACAAAACAGTGTCACTCACTGTATTTCAATTTAAACGCGTAATTTCGGGAATAATTGAGAAATATTTACAATACTGATGAAAGCAAAATAATTTCACATATACCTTCCATGAACATAAGAGACTTATCAAAACGAAATTTAGTCATGTTCTGGTGTGGCTCGGTTGAGACGAGTTAACTCAGTTTCGATGGTTCGAGTCTCGGCACTTTCAAAAAACGTAAGTTAGGCCTATAAAACTGAATAATATCATCAGATATGAATAGGCTATAGCGTAGAAATTAGGACATAGGGTAGATGCTAGTAGGCCTACTAGTATAAGAGTTAGGAGTGGAAAGAAAGAGATAGAATAGGTGGACATATAGTTCAGTTGAGCCGTATTTTCTTGTAGTTTTATTTACTTGAATGAAATAGTGTCATATTTTCGTCATGTATTGACTGTGAACCGCAACGCATTCCTTTTCGTGGATAGCGAATCTAGCAGTTAAGCTTCTAAGCAATAAATAAAAGTTTACATTAACTAATCTATTGTGGCGTTCTGGGGAATAAATACTTTAAAGCGTATTTATTAGCACATATTTAGAAGTTTGTATTGGCATGCGTAATGAAAAGGAACTTAGTATTTGCTGCTTCTATGTTATTTTACGATGTGTGGTATGAGCATTAGTGTAACGAACTGGTGACAGCAACAGATATTGAGTTTTAGCTGAGATTTATATACTGACAGCAACGTTAATTGTGACAGTCCATATGGTGAAAACGGAAGTATTTAACCTACAAGAGCAAATGTTTCACTCGAAAGTCGCTTTCCTTGGAAAAATTAAGCACACTAAAAGGAACGAAATGTGACTAACCTGTTTTTAAATCTCACCATTGAGAGGAATTGCAACACACAATTATCTAAACTTGTTGCAAATATGACATCTAGGGATTTCAAACTTGCTTAGAAAGTTGTGTATTCAACAACCTTAATACCTGTTTTTAAAATTTTCTATCTTTTACATTTATTTCCCCAGTTTCGATCCCACGCAGCTCATATTTACAAATTAAATCAGTGTTGTAAACTTTCGTACTTCAATAATATTTACAAATGCGTACAAAGTGCAAAAAGTTCTGTTGTTCTCCGTGCAAAACCTGGTTAGCGTGACTGTCAATGTTACCAACTCTTTCTTTAGAACCAGCTATTAAAAACTGTGCAAAATTGACATACTGTCATGTAAACAGATATTATTTTGCAGCTTTGAGGGCTAGATCCCTACATCAACAATACAAATTTGATAAATCTTGCTCTTTAAACTAGCCGGCAAATACACCAGATCTAACAGGAAAACTGCTACGTTGGCGACACTGGAGACGTGATCGCATTTGACGGAGAGGGCTATTTGACCAGATGCCATCTGTCACGGGATTTAGTTTCCAAATAGTTCACATTTTGCAATTTTGTAATGTTAGAATTAATATGGACAGAAACAAAATATGTCCATTTTTTTAATTTCATTTATTATATTCCATAGATCTTACATTAGCAATGAAGCTTTAAGATGCGGAACAAGTCAAAATTTTACAAGCTTACAATTACAAATTTTTACAAATGTTTTACAATTTTGCAAATTTCTACAATCTTCTACAATATTTTATAATTTGTTGCGAGATGTAGATGAGGTGAGGCCCGAGGATTCGCCAAAAAATTACCTGACATTTGCCTTATGGTTGGGGAAAACCTCGGGAAAAGCCCAACCAGGTAATAATCAGACCAAATTGGAGTGAAATGAAGTGAGGTCGAGGACTCGCCATAGGCCATCCGGCATCAGTCCCAGTTCTTTATGATATTATTTATAATTAATTTTACTTCTTTAAATTTTTAAGGACAATAACGAAACCAGTGAATACATTATTGTGTCAGAAGTAGTAGATAAAGTATACTTGTTAATTTTCATTTTTGAGCACGACCCTTAAGTATTCATTATCATTTCTGATTCAGATGTGATATTTTATTTATTTCCTAATAAAACCGGTTTTTGTGCAAATCGGTGTTTATTTTATTTATTTCTAGATGTAATGCATCCCCTCCCTATTTGTGTTCTGCAGTGTTTGACAGTGACGAAAACATTGCCGTGAGTGGTCACATTTCAAGGTGGTTTTGAAATGGCCCAAAGTTCTAACGCATTACATTGTATACAGGCTAGAAGCACACAAGCTATCTATCTGGTTAGAATGTCATAGCAGGTCAGCATGCTGAAATGGCATTTCCTCCATTTTGATGGAACATTGCAATCGCCTGAGGATTTTACTTGACTTGCAAGTTTTGCTTACTTATCTGCAACTTTTAGCTTTTTAATTCTCTAAATTTTTTTATCTTCAGGGTTGACCAACAACAATAAGAAATTAAACTCTCAGAGTTGAGAATCGAGAATTCGATTAATTCCTTGTTTTTAATCTACGACTTCCTTTAAGGATGATAAACTCTCGTTTGATATTGTTGGAAATTTAATAGTACATTATGCAACGAGCCTATAATACGAGTGTCTTAATTACCATTATAGGTAAGTTTCATACGACTTTTTATGCTCGACCATATTTCTAACTTGAAATTATTCATAAGTATTCATGTTATTCTTATTTGACTGGGGAGTGGAACTGACCTTGTGCAATATCTCGTAAATTGTGAGATGTGCGCAGACGCGAAAGTATTGATTTTTTCCGAGAAAGAAATGTCATTGACCTTGATATAATCTAGAGAGTACAATGAACATTAATCTTGATATAACCTTGAAATTGATTTAGACATTGAAAAACGAGATGACAAATTGAATTTATTTGAATATTATTTACAATTAACGCTAATTATTATAGTAACAGAACATAACCTTCCGCGAAAGTATTGGATTTCCAGCCTCCATGACGTTTCACTAGTTGTCTTTCGATTGCATATCCGAGAATAATCGATACTTGCGCTTTCATATTGCTACAATGGTGTTTTCTGATTGGTGGAACACCTGAACTTTAATGAATAGGTGTACTTTAATGAGGTCCATTAAAGGGCTGCTACCAGGTGTATAATTACTACATTTCGGCATGGTCGAGCATAAAATAACTTTGATCATTAACATTTTTTTCCCCATTGTATGGAGGAGGAACCCGAAGGCTTTTACTGCAGCCTGAGGCTTATTGTGCTTACCACTCCTATTCTATTGTATTAAAGATTGGGTAGCTGAACGTTCGCATTCTTGTAAAAGTACAGCACGCCACATCGTGAATTTAACCTTGGCCATGGTATGGATGATGTTGATATGTGAATTAATGATGGCGAAATGAGTCTGAGGTCTAATGCTGAAAGTTACCCAGGAATTCTGCTTCAATTAGTTGAGGGAAAAGCCCGGAAAAAAACCCAACCAGGTAACTTGTCTCAACCAGGATTTGAACCCAGGCCCACTCGTTTCAGACGCACTAACCGTTACTGCACGGTAGTTGACCATTATTAACATTAAAATTAAGTGAATATTTTTCATTCTGTAATGGAATAAAAAACAACTGGATGAAAAGCCCTCCTTGATAGCAAAAATATTTTGTCTATCAAAGAAGAGCAACTTATCTTCTGATTCAAACCAAAAAAAATGTGTTTCCTACAATGACCCTGTCGCAATTTTTGTTGCATGTACGACCCATATAATATCCCGATGTTTTCCGAATTGCAACACAGCACTAAATTCCAATTGCATCAACATATTAATGTGTGTGTACATTTCCTGTCCTGGTCTGCTTGAAGAATGAATATAGAAGTGAATTTTATGGTAAGCCAGATTGCAAAATTGACAGCGGCAATGAAACATCAACAATACCATTGACCTAAAAAAAAAGAACTCTACAAAACATGTGTCGTAAAATAAAATATCTTATGTATTTTAAGGGGACACCATGATGAAATAATGGTGAGAAATTAAGAAAATCCACTTAAAATTTATTGTGACTCTCTATTTAGACCGAGTTCAAAAACCTAATTAATTTACGTTCCCATGGCTATTTTGAAGCTTTTGAGCTAATATGAACTGAAAATTGTGACGCAAGGAGCCTTTTTAGTGACGTCAATATAAAATACATTTAAAAAATATCATTTCAAAACTATTAACCCTAATGGCACCAAATTTTGTACAGATGATAGTATTGTAGGCATGTTTATGTAGTTTAAAATTCATAAATGTTGGATGAAAATTGTAAAAGATTTAAAACTCACGTAAGTGTCTCCTTAAGATCATACACTTAAACTTAAATTTAATAAGCTATCAATTTATTAAGAATGTTTAATTCACTACATTACGAAAATATTTAATGATAGGAACATGTTTAGCGGCCTAAATTGTGCAAAACATATAAGGGGGTCTGCCAAAATGAAGTATGAACTTAGGGGTCTGTGACAATTGAAAGTATGGGAACTCTTGGTAATCTCCCTCTCTCTCCCCACCCCTCTACCCCTCTCTCTGGACCCGAAGGCTTACCCTGCAACCTGAGGCTGTGAATGATTGAGTAGCCGAACGGCCTCGCTCTTGTATAAGTACAGCATGCCGCACCGTAAACTTAACCTGGGCTGTTGTATGGATGATATGTGAATTTTGTTAATGATGCGAAATGAGTCCGAGGTCTAACACCGAAAGTTACCCAGGAATTCTGCTTCAATTGGTTGAGGGAAAACCCCGGAATAAACCACAACGTAGTAATTTGTTCCAACCAGGATTTGAACCCGGGCGAACCTGGGCCCGCTCGTTTCATAGCCAGACGTGCTGACCATTACTCCACAGCATGGACTTTATAGTCCGTAGTGTTGACAGAAATGATTGTATTACCAATTTCAGTTATTGAATTTGAAAATAAGTTTTATTTAGCAATAGCATCTGAAGTCAATAATAATTAAATAACTGCAACCATCCCTTACTTAATTTTTAAATTAGGCTGCGTATTTTACGTATTTATCGAGTTACATGACGTCTCATATATTTCATTTGTTATAATCTGGCACAGGTGTGAGTGCTCCCCTCTATCGAGACTGTTCATTGACGAATTATTTGTAAATTTGTGGTTATGTTTTAAAATGGTGGTTTCAGCAAAGTCGGTCTTGTGCATTGTGATGATTATTTTTAAATCGAGCGTATCATTATTACGTTGGACATATAAAAGCGAAGTCTGCAATATAGATGTGAGTATTTTTATGTGAATTTCTCGAAAGGAAAAGAAAATTTCGTATTTGTTTGAATTCACGCTACCTTAATTAGGCTATTTAAGAATTTGTACCGGTACTGTAGTACCGGTATCGTTTTAATTTACACCAAGCACAGCATAAACCTCAGTAATTAACATATGGGTCGAACTAAGCTAGTGATATTGACATCTTATGAAGTTTTACAATTATGGAAAAGGTTTCCACATCACATATTTTTGTACAGAATCGGGTGGTTTACAGGCATTTCGCCAGTGACTTGAAACTCTGAAAAGTTTGGGAGGGAATATCCGTGTAAACATAATATATATTATAATGAAAAAGTAGCTAAGGACTAATTAAAGCTCTAACTTAAATAAGCTATCTCATCCAACATAAGTAAGAAAAATCAGGATGCTTGTTAATTGCGTCAGTGCCTATTACTTCGAACACAACTAACCAGGTACGTGCCCGACGAATGTTGCAATATCGCAACTTGTTTTTTCGTTTTTCATTTGTTTCCTTTGTTTTACTTACACTAATACAAACACAACACCCATGCCCGAGGCGGGACTCGAACCCACAACCCTTTGGACCAAGCAATAGAGACATGCCGTGCCCCCTACCACTTGAGCCATCCGGGCCGGCTATCATCAGTAGGTGGGTTGTGTTAGTTCTCGACAGCAAAAGAGAGTCGCACATAATTAAAGGCAAATGAAGCACTAATTTTTATTTTATTTTTTTGTAACCAGCTAGCATTATGTAGCGTTAGGGAGGAACAGGGACAGTTGCCCCCCTTTCTGAGTTTAAGATTAAAAACTTATTGATTCTGATTCATGTTAACACTTTGTTTAAAAAACTTAAAATTGTTCAACGACACGTTAAAAGTGTTAAAATTTTTAAAAAAGGTTATGTACAGACAGACGGCCCATTTCGACGCCAGTTCTGCGTCATCTTCAGTGTCCTACGAACTACTGATCCTACTAGTTCATAGGACACTGAAGATGACGCAGAACTGGCGTCGAAACGGGCCGTCTGTCTAAGGTACATAACCTTTTTTTTAAATTTTAACACTTTTAACGTGTCGTTAAACAATTTTAAGTTTTTTTTTTTTTTTTTTTAAATTTTAATAGGTAATTGAATTTTATTATATTGAAAAAAAATATATGCTAGAACTGAACTACTATTAATATTAAAGTATTTCACTTTTATAAAGGAAATAAAAGATAAGCTTGTTAGATTTCGCTTAAATGAAAGCAAAGCGTTAGTGGTACCTATTATAAATAAAAGTAGACTACAGTTTTTTTTTTTTTTTTGTTAATTGAAATTGAAATTTCTATCATTATGTAGAGGTCCAGGACACATACATCATCAAATAGATACTGGTACATATATTTTAATTAAATTTTCAACATTTTTATGATTGATGTATTGTCAACCTCTTTACACTCAAACGGGAAAGTGTGTGCCCTGGATCTTCACTGCGGGAAGAGGTGGTCTACATGTTTAGCCAACAGTCCGAAGACAGTCACACCAATTAAACATCAGCCATGAGGCAACTAAGCCAGGAGATAATGGTGTAGGGTGGCTAGTTCCTTTCACTCTTCATAGCATACATCGCTGTCTATAGTTTACATATTACACTAATCAGACTTCAGATTATTCTTCCTCTGACACATCGTGAAGTGAGATGTACTGCCTGATGATAGATGTATCAAAACGTTACCAAAATTTCTTTATCAGTAGGATAAAAAATTAAAACTAGGTCTATGTGTGGAAACTGCAAATGTATACTGTAAAGTGAGGTAAATTTGACTATAAAAAAAAAGATATCAGTCCTATTTGTGACTTAAAATGCCTAATTGAAATGCTTAAGAAATTGAGAAAAATAATGAACTTTGAAAATATAACTTATCCATTGTATCTGATATCATAGTTTAATTTTTTATGATTAAGTTTACCCTCCAGTTTATGGTATAGGAAATAGTTGATTTCAAAGAAAATATGGAAAGAGTATCCATGCGATATACTCTCACCTTTCCCCCCCCCCCCCTCCGAGAAAAAACTGAAATGACACAAGGAATAAGTCAAATTTACATATCTCTCTCTTTTTTTTTTTTATTAAGATTGGCAGACTTCTTTTCAACAAATTACCTTGCATTATTAAACAATTAATTGCAACTGTAAAAATCAATAAAGAATTAAAGAAATTTCTTATGAATAGCTAGATGAATATCTTCAAAGTTAGTAGATATTTAATAATGATTTGATATAGTAAAGTTTATCTCTTGGCCTAGTTACCTCATAAGTGGTGCCTTGTTGGCAGTGTTGCCATATTTAGCGATAAGTCACTAAATCTAGGGAATTTTGAATCAGTCTCGGCGACAAATTTTGTAAAATACGATTAGCGACTTTTCTGCTGATTTTTATATTCTTCCACTTTTTTCTTTCTTTTATGTTAAAACATTCAACTGAAGTCATGCACTTCTTAGTTTTAGAAGAGGCCTGGGTGCATGACTGAGTCGTCTGATGATTCATACGTGAAAGCCCTGATCTCACATATATGTGATCAGTGATGAAAGATGCTGATTCAATGATTCTCACGGATAAGGTTTCTCTCTCTCTCAATGCTACTGCTCCAACTCCCATAAACGGTGGCAACTTTGATTGACATATGACGAGTTGCGAGTTGCAGCTAATGTAATCTTGGTTCTTCCCTGCAACGCAGAGGTTTTCCACTCCGAACCGACCCGAGGCAATTGAGTTTTGGAATTTTGTGCCGACAGTTCATGTGAAGCAAATGAGATTAGTTTTTGCTGGTTTTAATAGGCTTATATTTTAAGATAATTTATATAAACAAAAGCCACCCTAAATAAGGGTTCGATAGATCGGCCTACTAATCAATTCATAAAGAATAATAAGTAAACAAAACAATTTTGTGACACTTGGAAAGAAAAAGAAAAAACATTAAGATAAGAAAACGTAGGAAATCATTTACAATAAAAATTTTGTTGGGTACAAATGATTACTAATTATAGCTAAGGATGATTTTAACACGTGAGATCCTATGGCATCAATCGTTGCATCAGAAATTTTGTATTGTTTAAGTTGATTTAAAGTTTCACGTGGGATCGTGCCACGGGCACCGAACATGAGCCCAAAAACTGTCCAATGTGTGATGTGGTATTGTGCTCCAAGATGCTGACAACAAGGCTCATATTTAAAAAGTGTTAGGTTTCATAAAAAATGTGTGGTCAAATGCTTAGGTGAAAATTTCCACACTAAACTTACAATTTGCCAGAAAGTGTAGTGTCAATGATTGGATCAAGTGCAGTGTATTCACAATCAGTTGTTCCCACACCTTCCACATCCACATCACAGCCGCCAACAACACAACCAGACTCCGCAGAAGAGGGTGACGACGAGGAAATGCTATTTTTCTCCGCATATGTATGTTTTTTTTCTTATTTTTATTTAGTAATATTTATTATTAATTTTTAGTGACATTTCTGGGGATTTTTTAACAAACTTTGGAGAGATTTAGCTACTTCTTGTTGAAAAGTTAGCGAGATTGTAGGGCGATATGTTGGCAACAGTGCTTGTTGGTATCAATTGTGAGGTTCAGACCTGTCTTTGGACATTTGCTTAAACAATAACATATTAGGTATTAATCTTAGGTTTACTTGGACTAGTGGGAAGATTTGATATAAGTTTTACTTGAATTTGTACTCATGCTACTTTTTTTTACAACTGTATTTAGCTAGTGGGTTGTAAGGAGTAATGAAGTGCATTCTATAACTTCTCCTACTGAAATCCCATCCTTACCTTCCTGTGATGCAACCTGTTTTTAACAAATGAGACTCTAGGGATCGAGTCAGAGTGGTACAATGTTCCATCAAAAATGGAGGAAATGCCATTTCAGCATGCTGACCTGCTATGACATTCATAAGCGGTGAAAAGGGAAATGTTTGGTGGAGTTGTCTGACAATTTTCCTGGATAGGTCATGTGGACCCACTAACCAGCGGCAGGTGTGGTCCTCCAAACAGTTTGGGGTTTCATGTTGGTGACATGACCACCATAATATAAAAGTTGTTGTTTTCTAATGCCAGGCATTTGACAATAAAGTCATTTGACCTCTTGCACTCCAATATTTTTCAAAGATATTATCATGGTCAGCCACTGAAACACAGATTTTGAGGTGTTCCGAATCCATTTCTTGGTTTGAGTTGCACAATGGGCAGTTAGGGGACTGATATATTCCAATTCTATGCAGGTGTTTGGCCAAACAGTCATGGCCTGTTGCCAATCTAAATGCAGCTACAGACGATTTGCGTGGTAAATCGGGAATTAACTGTGGATTATGATGCAGAGAGTTCCATTTTTTCCCTTGTGATTGTGTTATCAAATTTTGTTTGTTGAAGTCTAAGTATGTAGATTTAATAAATCTTTTCACAGAGTAATACATAGATTTAGTGACAGGTCTGTAAGTAGCAGTGCTGCCCTTCTTTGCTAAAGCATCCGCATTCTCGTTTCCCAGGATTCCACAATGGGATGGTATCCATTGGAATACAATTCTTTTATTGAGTGATATTAATTGAGAGAGCATTTTAGTTATTTCTGCTGTTTGAAATGAAGGTGTGTGTTTAGAGACTATTGATAGAATAATAATATAAAAGTATGGTGCTACATTGAAACAGTTAGTATACTTTTTCTGCATCACTCTCTTATATTGGAGAGCAAGAAAGTTAATGACTTTATTGCCAAGAACTCAGCATCAGTTACCAACAACTACTTTTTTATTTGAGTGATGGTAAAGTGTTTTTACTCGTGCATGTCTTCCGGATGTTAGTTACCGGTAATGAAAATAAACCCTAAATGGGAATAATACTTTCAATAGGACGATAGGAATGAATTGTGGTACTCATGAAAAGAATTATGAGAAAATGTGTGCCATGTTTGTGGCATAACCAGAATTTGTCACATGGGTGTGCCATAGGTAGTTCAACCCCCGTCTGAGTGTAACATTCCCATGTTCTCATTTCATCAACAAAATCCTTCCATGTATTGCACCTGGTGGCCTGTTATGGTCTCTTGCCAACGTTTTAAAGTTCTGTCCAAGGATCTCCTGCCCATAAGACCATAATTCAATATTTGACGTGGAATTACAGATCGAGGCATTCAGT
This sequence comes from Periplaneta americana, assembly GCF_040183065.1. NCBI lineage: Eukaryota > Metazoa > Arthropoda > Insecta > Blattodea > Blattidae > Periplaneta > Periplaneta americana. The sequence continues at coordinate 185,314,145 of NC_091122.1, read as the reverse complement.
TTACATGTGACTTCCAGTTTTGCCTGTAATTTTGTAGGTTATGTACTGTTGATTCAATTGCAGTTCCTTCATAATGTTACAATTTCTTATGTGGTTCATTCGTGTGTATTCTAATATATTTAATTTCTGCTGCAGTTAATCTCTGTATGTCAATACTACGAATTGTCCAGGCCTCACTACCATAACATAACATAACATAACATAACATAACATAACATAACATAACATAACATAACATAACATAACATAACATAACATAACATAACATAACATAACATAACATAACATAACATAACATAACATAACATAACATAACATAACATAACATAACATAACATAACATAACATAACATAACATAACATAACATAACATAACATAACATAACATAACATAACATATAACATAACATATAACATAACATATAACATAACATAACATAACATAACATAACATGCCACTGTTTTGTAAAGTATAGTGAGAGTGTATTCCTGTACCAAGGTTGGTTTAAATGTTCTCATTTCATTTGGTTTAAATGTAAGTAGACCATTAAAAATCAGAAAAATGTTGGTTGATTTTGTTATTCTACTAATACATATATATAATTTATTTCCAAGAAATAGTCTGCCCAGGCATCCTAGGTTGCCAAAAACACAGAATAACACACATATAAGAATAGTAACGATTACAGTAAAATAGATGAGTCAAATTGAAATGTGAACTAGGAGCTTAAATTTAAGAAATAGTAAATTTGTACATATATTTGTAACAATCACACACTAACGAATAGAAAAAGGGGGGGGGGATTATGATATTCCGTATAAATGAATTTTCAGAATCGCCACAGACCCTTTAATGCTAGAAGTAATTATTTTTGGAACGATGTCACGGATTCCAAATGTTTTGATAGTGTTTACAGTTGATCGTGGGATGGTGCCCCTTGCTCTGATCATTAAACCATGTACTTCCCAGGTGCCTTCCATCTGATATTTTTCTCGAAAATACGGAATAGTAGGCTCATAAATTTGTTGTTTCTCTTTGTTGACCTCAGATGGTTGGGTCTGGCTCATCTCAAATCTAACAGTTGGGTCCAGTATAAAGCCTTTACTATTAGTCTTGCCTAGAGCCACGATGTCCACTCTTCTAATTCCGCCGCCTTCAGACGCAACGCAGTGCACCTCTTCATGGACCTCGAAGGATCTTTTTCTAAGGGCTTGTGCTATTAGTTTTTGGATGTTATGATGGCGTGAATTTCTCAGGAGTTCTCCATGCTGACAGGATCCTAGGACGTGTGCTAAGGTTTCAATCTCGTTGCAGTATCTGCAACAGAAACTGTCCAAGGATCTCCCATGAAGACTTCTCACTGGTGCTACGTTAGCATTCATCTTAATTGCGTCGCACCATTCAGAGGAAGACAGACCCTCCTTAGAAAAAATCCATTTATTTCCGGGAGAATATTCTTGAAATAAAATAACACCTTTTCCTTTATGTGGAAGCGCACACCATTTGTCGTACTCTTGTTTCCTAAAAATTACAGATAACAAAATATTGGTATATTCGGAAAAAATAATAAAAGCATTTTAACACATCTTTGAAACAAATTCCTGGTATGTGACGTTCAATCATTAATTTTACGACATGCTTAGCTCAACAGGAACGATGCCCATGAACTCGTCTACAACTTCATGTATTTGTTATTCAGTGTTTTGTTACAGTCTTATTAGTGCACCTCTGATCACATATACAGAGCGTTCGTCTGCTAGTGGGGCCAGGAAAGCAGCCTGTACTGATACGCCGCTTTGTGCGCGCAGTTGTTGAGACATGCTCGACAATCAAGGTCAACAAGTTATCAGTTGTGAGCCAGATGTTGCAGTATTTAACACGTTCTTGACACAGTTGCTTAAATATTCAGCGTGTGTGTAAAATTTGTTAACAATGCAAAACGCAAAATTCACGCTTGAACAGAGAATTTTTATGTATGATGCATATGTGAAAACAGAGTCATGTAGAGAGGTGCGTAGGCAATTTGAAGTGAAATATCCGGGTGCTCCAATTCAGGGTAGAGAAACTGTTAGACGTCTTGTTAACAAATTAAGGACAACAGGGTCGATAAATGCTACAATTCCTAAGCGAAAACAAAGAGTACTGACGGGAGAAAAAATTAATGAAATCACTGCATCATTTACACGCTCTCCTAATAAATCTGTAAGAAGTGTCTCACAGGAAGTTAGTGTTTCAGAAACATCAGTCTTTACTGCTGCTAAACTTTTAAAATTAAAACCCTACAGAGTATAGTATAGAAAGCGGAAGCTTACGGATAGACGATTCCTGCAAGTGACACCGCAGGCAGGCCGCTTTTCTGGCCCCACCCATAGGCGAATGCTCTGTATATCAAATTGGCTGTTCCCATGTTATGAAATGGAAACATAAAATGAGAACAACCACCAGAGTCTCTGCCATCAAAAAGACATTTTGTGGTAACGACCGCTAGATGGAAGTACAGTTGTTCTATGCATTTCCATAAATGTTCTTTTGCAGTAGCTATATGGCAGCATAGTGAAACTTTAGGCTGATCAGCCTGTTAAATGAGTGTACACAAACAATCTAAGCACAGCCCACACCTGTATGGTGCAACCACCCATTAAATGAGTGGACGAATTGTAGACTTTAAGTAGAAATAAAAGTCTACTAACATTGTTATTGGGCTTTATTGAAACATAACATTTTAAATACAACATGTTTAGACATAACATTTGTCCACATCAGAGACAGTCTCATTTCGATGTTGGAGGGTAGATGTCATCGTAGGGGACGTTGGTGTAGATCTGGTTGGAGATGGTGGTGAGCACTTGTTCCAGACCTTCTTCAAGGCCGGGCCTCACGTCTGCCATCACTACTTCCCAGTTGTCATTTAGCAGCTTGTTCATCGCCTTACCTATGACAGGAAAGCGATAGATGTTGAAGCACTTGGCTTGCAGATTTTGTCGTTCTATTTTACGTTTTCACAATGCAACTAAATTGAAATAAATTTATTATAATATACGGTTAGAATTAATGTATATAAACCGGAACAGGAGAGTAGATCAAAATTCATTCTCATAGAAATACATTTCGAGAATAGAGTCCTTGGTTGTGTTGGAAACAAGGTTATGAAGCTGATGCAGCTCTAAAATCTGTGAGGTGGAGTGCGACGGTGTCGTCTGTGAGTGTAGTAAGCTTACAACGTTTTCAGTATTTCAATAATGGAGATACAGACATTAAAGATTTACCATAACACCCAAGAAGGCTTAGCATATGGGACGTGGTGAACACTTGCAGATCTTTGGAAGAAACTCAACGAGCGCTCATAGGAAGTCAGAATAACTTATTGCATTAACAGATACATCACCACATGAAGACCGTCAGAAAATCACACACAAGTTGTAGATTTGCATCTCATGAATTAATGAGAGAACAAGGTCAGTGCAGAATGGATATCTTGTCTAATACCTTGAACAAAATATTTATCAAGAGAATAATCATATGTAATAAAAATGATACCAGTATATTACCTTAATTCTGACACCTCAAAACACCGACTAAGGCTATTGCTAAACGAAGTTGACTTGAACGTAATGTTACATGTCTGGTGGAATTACGAAGGCAGAATTTATGAAGAGCATAAGATTTGCTGCTGATATGGCTTTGTTAGCAGAAGAAGAGATGATACTAAGGGATATGCTACTGGAGCTATATGACAATTGAGGACTTCACCCGAATAACGGCGTATACCCTTATACGCCCGTTTTCCGACGATCAAGGGATTAGATAGTTGAATGCGTATAGTGTACTATAGTAAATTTTCATAAGTCTAGCTTCAATACATAACACAGGACACATAGTTACGCATTTACGTTGAACAGGTGAACGCACCTACTACAGCGGCAGTCACGTGCTGTTGCAAGCCGTGCTGTAGTAGGCTAATATTCGATGTTAGGCCTACATCAATTGCAGCAGTGAATCATGACCGAAAATATGGGAAAAAAGAAGCTTGTGAGCAAAACTAAATGGAAAACTGAATAAAGGAAAATGAATAGAAACAGTGGCAAGTTATACACAACTTGTGCAGGCAAGGAAATGGAAAAGAAGTTATTTACACCGGTAAGAAGATGATGTATGAAAATGTGTACACATGAAATTTCAAAGGACGATAAACTCTCTATTTTTAAACGCTTTTGGGATATAGGTTCGAAATTCGAATAATATAATTTTATTACTTTTTGCCTTGAAAGAGTGAATCTAAAAGCTGAGAATCAAGAATAGGGATAATTTGTGGAAATATAGTGTTTTCTATAATGGGGGTAAAAAATTTGATGTTATCAATACTTTCTATTGCAAATTTCAGAGAAACGATTAACAACAGTTCAGAATAAACTGGTTTCAGATGACATCCTCAATAATAAAAAAGATACACACTTAAATCGTCCTTATACAATCATGATGCAAAAGTATAAACAACTGCAATACAGTACATCAGGGGTATTTTCAGCTTGAACCTCATAATCTGCATCATTTGTTCCCTTCAACATTTGGAAGACGGTCGACCTGGTTGGCGAGTTGGTATTGCGCTGGCCTTCTATGCCCAAGGTTGCGGGTTCGATCCCGGGCCTGGTCGATGGTATTTAAGTGTGCTTAAATGCGACAGGCTCATGTCAGTAGATTTACTGGAATGTAGAAGAACTCCTGCGGGACGAAATTCCGGCACATCCGGCGACGCTGATATAACCTCTGCAGTTGCGAGCGTCGTTAAATAAAACAAATTATATATTTGAAAGACGAGAATGGAAGTGTCGCAGCTGAAACTTTTGAGTCCAACACAAATGAACTCAGTGCTTTTGAAACCCTCCAAGGCGATGGACTTAAGAGATCTCTTACAGTTTTCATATGAAGATAGCCAAAGCTGACTGAACTCAATGTTGAATAAAGCCAGGACATCATCACACAATGAAGATGACTCTAGCAACAGTAGTGATGATGCATAAAGAAGAAAAAGACATAAGAACAAGAAAACCATAAACTAAAAATGTAATGTTATTCTGTAGGCCTACTTGTGTAATTACTAAATAATATTATTTAATATATTATGGTAAATGTATATTTTATTTTATTGAATTTATTTTATTTTACTCTTTTCAGACAAAATTATTACTAAAGTACGAGATGTTCCCATACATAATTAATTTTCATGCAAAGTTAGACACCTAGAACATCAGGATAATTAAAAACAGTACTAAAACATATTGTCGCCGAAAAAAGGGCGTATACAGAGTTCCATATTATATTTATTTGCTAATAGCAGAACATACTATTTGCTGTTATGTTTCAATAATTTTGTTTTAAATATCCTCGAAAGTATTTAACAGTAATGAAAAACTTTTTCGACACAACTATGATGAACCTGACAGCTGACAAACAATCAAATTAGTTTATATCAGAACTACATTTTGCCGTATACTCCCTTATTCGGGTGATGTCCTCAATTGTGAGCAGTATGGGATCAAAATAAATGCAAACAAGACGAAGAAGAAAAATAAAAAAGGTAAACCTGCGAATACTAAATGATGCAGTAGAGCAAGTGGACAGCTTCAAATACTTGGGGTGTACTATAAGCAGTAACATGAGCTGCTGCCAGGAAGTTAAAAGGAGGATAGCAATGGCAAAGTAACTTTTAATAGAAAAAAGAACATTATATGAGGCAGAAACATGAATATTACGACTAAGTGAAGGTAAGTGACTAGAATAGAGTGACCAGATTTCCAAAATAAAAAAAAACGGGCCACATTAAAGTTGACATGAATCAACATTTTATCTAAACATTCATTATTAGGCCTACTTGTGTTTATATAAGCAATAAGGTCCAGGTTTATTTATTTTAAAGTAATAAATACTACACTGTTTATAATAACTAGGCTGTAATAATTATAAAAATGTATAATAGAGTAGCATGGATACTTGGCTTAAGTCATTGTTGACAATTTTTTACATTGTACCTAGTTTGGATTAAATAGGTTAACTTATATCTGTTTAAAAATACTTCAGGTTAATTGGACCTTACATCATATCCATGTCACTGTATTCTGAACTTATTTCATGACAAAATTTTTTTGCCTCATATTACCTTTTAACTATTTTAACATTCTCCATGAAGATGAACTGTACAATCTGCTTCATATTTCTTTGATGAGTGAATTTGCTCTAGAAGTGTTGGCCTTTCTTTAGGAAACTATAGAAGTCCACGCAAGACACATTTTTGAAATTACATTTTGTGATTAACATGGCCGTTATGGTTTTAACTGAAAACCGATTCCTTTCGTCAGACCAAATTGAATTCAACAATGAAAACACTCTTTCTGATGATGCGTTGGTGCAGGTATTCCTAACACAAAACTTACAATCTGAATTATGTTTGTAAAACTAATGTATTAATCTTTCATAATGAAATAAAAGAAATATTTTAACAATAATTTAGGGAAACGGGAAACCATTAAAAAAAAAGGACATTTGACATACCAAGCATACTTTCCGCGGGACAAGGGACAATTCCGTTAAAAATGGGACGTCTGGTCACCCTAGACTAGTAGCATTTGAAATGTGGATATGGAAAAGAATGGAGTGTGTAAAATGAACAGATAGAATAAGAAATGAAGCTGTGTTGGAAAGAGTGAATGAAGAAAGAATGATGCTGAAACTGATCAGAAAGAGAAAAAGGAATTGCTTGGGTTACTGGCTGAGAAGAAACTGCCTACTGGAAGGAATGGTGAACGGAAGAAGAGTTCGAGGCAGAAGAAAATATCAGATAGACAACATTAATATATATGGATCATATGCGGAGACTAAGAGGAGGGCAGAAAGTAGGAAAGATTGGAGAATGCTGGGTTTACAATGAAAGACCTGCCTTTGGGCAAAACACTAATATATATTTTTTGATCTGTTTCCAAACGGGCGTGCTGTTGATGCAAAGTTTTATTCTGAACAACTACTGGTACGAGTTTGTGCAGCATCCGACACTAGGACAAAGTAAAACCCCAGGAATCGAACTCTCACAACACAAGGCATATAGTCCTGACTTTCTCCTTCGGATTGTCATCTCTTCTCATTACTTAGTCATTTCTTTCGTGGAAGCTTGAATGGATACTTGCAATTGCTCACATCAAAAAGGAAGACCTGGTATCGTATTGGGGTCATGGCACTGTCTGAAAGGTGGCTCAAGATCATAGAATCTAATGATATTGACTTCGAAGTTTAAGTACAGTTCATATCAGAACATATTCTGAATAAAAATTTAAGAAAGGACATTATTTAGGAGATAGCCTAGTATTTTATTTTCTTACCAAGTTTTTCATCTCCATTGAAGAGGTTCTCAAAATGCATTTTCATCTTCTTTGGGAACAACTGGACATCAAATGCTGTGGTCCGAAGGTATTTCTTATTGTTCTTGGTGAATGGCTCTCCGACTTGTTTCAAGAGAGCTTTTAGATCGCCTGTTGAATGTACATAATATTTATTTTAGCTAACATATTTTTTTTAAATATGAACAGATTAATTAAAATCGTATTCGAGATTTAAGTCCAAGAGAGTTCAGTTCCCAATTAGGTTAGACCTATATCAAATATCAGATATTCATGCTGGATTGCAAGAAAAGAGACCTGTAAATAATATATTCCTCTATTGGTTAGTGCACCTTTAAAGTTAGTGGATTGCAGAAGAGGAATTTAATGGGCCACTGGTTTTTGAATCATTAACCAAGCATTTTTGGATATCACTTGAAGAGGTCTTGGTTGCAAGTTTGTTGCCTGTTTTGCAATGTTATCGACTTTCTCGTTTCCAGGTAGACCACAATGACTAGGTATCCATTGAAATGTTATTTCCTTTTGGAATTCTTTTAGTTTACTTAGTTGTTTCTGAATTGGAATAATTCTATGTGTGTATAGGTTTGGTACATATTTAATTATATTAAATATAGCCCCCTTGGCATTAGTAAATATGCAAATAGGTTTTTCAGAAATTTGAGTAACACAATGAAGAGCAGCATCAATAGCTAGCAATTCAGTGTCAAGACTGGAGGAGAATGAACATGGTATGAAGCAACTTTCTTGATATTTTGGAATATAATACCCTGCTCCTGATGTCCCATCATCAGTATTTAGAGATCCATCTGTATAAATTTGAAGGTGAGCCTTATATGTGCTGCAGATTAGTTCCATGGCATCTAACTTAAAAATGTATGGAGGATCATTTTTGGAATGATTTCCTGGAATTTGTATACTATGTTCTGGAATTATCCTTTCCATGGAGAAATTTCATTCACAACTGGAGTTTTAGCAATGAGTGTATCTGTGATATAGATTGGTATTTTTTCTTTGTTTATTTTATAGAAATTACACAGGATATTATCTGACAGTTTGAAGAACAGCTGAGATCTGGATGAGGCTTGCAATTTTAAATGCATTTTTAGATTTTTTTTCACTATCTAAGACATTATTATAAATTTGATGAATATTAAATACTTTAAATTCAGAATACAGCATTCTGAGGGATAATCAAGAAGCTTATTAAGATACAGTTTTTTTATTCCTACATGTACCTTCACCATGCCATAGTTACTACTTCATCAGTTGGCTTCCCTTGGCACTATCACAAAAATTATTATGAAAATGCAACAAGGCATTAAAAATTTGAATTGCTAGCTTGTCACCAAATAAAATGTTCTTTTCAACAATCTGATAGTTTTCACATTACCTGTGTAAAAATTCCTACAGACAATGAAATTAATTTTAATCGAAACTTAGTGGTACCTACTAAAGTGGCATTTTCATGTATTCTAGGCCCTGTTTGTACAACGAATACTGCAGCGTACTTACTGAATATAATAGTGGATTTTCCCTTGCCTCTGACTGGCAACAGAAGAACTTTTCCATCTGCTTCATAATCTGCTTCTATACGCAATTCAGGAGTTGCGGAATCAGCAGTAATTGTATATTCATCCAAGTTATGGCTGAAAGAAAAATCATACCAATAGTTTCAGTAATACCAGTAGTGTAAAATGATTGAAAAGTGTCTTGAGAGACACAGCATAAAAAATTGCAAGAAAATCACCCTTGCAGAAACTGTACACACAATGCATTGTTCATAATGCGAAATATAATTTGTAGTTAGTAAATAAATATTTGCAAATCGGTATTTCAGTTCAAAAAAGTGTTCACTAAGGAATCTTAAAAATATAAAGGCCATCGTAGATTTTTGGAAATATGTCCTTTGATGATGATGATGATGATGATGATGATGATGATGATGATGATGGCTTAAAAATCGATAATGTGTTAAATTGGAAAAATCATATTAAAGAAATTACCCCCAAACTAAATTCAGCTTGTTTTGCTATTAGATCTATGCAAAAGATAGTAAATATCAATACCTTAAAAACAATATACTTTGCATACTTCCACTCGGTAATGAGTTTTGGAATAATATTCTGGGGAAATTCCACAGATAGTAACAGTATATTTCTATTACAAAAAAGAGTAATTAGAATGATAGTAGGTGCCAAATCTAGGGAATCGTGCAGGACTATTTTAAAAAAACTACAAATAATGCCCATGGCTTGTCAGTATATCTTTTCATTAATAATCTTCCTCTTATGTAATCGTGAAAACTTTGTAACTAATTCAACAGCTCATAGCATAAATACACGCCAAAAAATGACTTTCATACTCCATCGGCAAGTCTATCGTGCTATCAAAAAGGAGTGCGTTATATGGCAGTAAAAATTTTTAATAACCTCCCTATCGAGATAAAAAATGAAACTCAAAACATCAAATTATTTAGGGCCAAATTAAAGAAGTACCTAATTTCTCACGCCTTGTATTCTGTAGGTGAATTCATGACATTCAATAACACATCATGAAATTGATACTAAAACTTTGTCTTGTATTAGTAGACTATATTGTAAATCTCGTCTGTATATATTTCATCTAGACTGTGACTATAAATTAAGATTTTATAATAGTATTAAGTTTTTTGACTTGTTCCATATTCTAGCTGTAAGCATGTATGAATACCATGGAATGTTAATAAATACAATACAATACAATACAATGATGATGATAGTATGACAAAATTATTGAGGAAAAACTATTGATTCACAAGGAGAATGTAGTACAGCGACGGAAACAGCCTGTCTCAGAGAGCTCAGCTCCTTCTGCTAACTTAGTTGCTGTATGTAGGTACTCATGAATCCTCCTCTGTTTACAAAACGAGTTCCCGTCCCTGATGTAGTAGGATTTTGTCCCTTCGAATTACTTCATAGAAAGTAAATAGGTAGGCACACCTGTATTGACGGTAGAAAGAAACTTTATAATAACAACTTCCGATCAGCTATTCACGAAACCATAAGTAATTGAGGCGTTCTCCGGAACAAGAACTTAACTATAAAAACTTGAATTTAAGATACAAACATTTTAGATCTGGTATAACAGCATTGCGCAGAGCGACATTCAAATGTTCCTCGAGGGTGCTGTGTTTGTCGGAGGGAAATAATATTTCGTCAGGAGGGAGATATGTTATTAAGGACTCTTATATATTGGAAACAGAAAAACGACGTAATGTACCTTGAGTTATTGCAGGGAAAGTCTCAATTACAAGATGATCACTATAATAATAATAATAATAATAATAATAATAATAATAATAATAATAATAATAATAATAACAATAATAATAATACTTACTTACTGGCTTTTAAGGAACCCGGAAGTTCATTGCCGCCCTCACATAAGCCCGCCATTGGTCCCTATCCTGAGCAAGATTAATCCAGTCTCTACCATCATATCCCACCTCCCTCAAATCCATTTTAATATTATCTTCCCAATTTCGTCTCGGCCTCCCTAAAGGTCTTTTTCCCTCCGGCCTCCCAACTATACGCATTTCTGGATTCACCCATACGTGCTACATGCCTTGCCCATCTCAAACGTCTGGATTTAATGCTCCTAATTATGTTAGGTGTAGAATACAATGCGTGCAGTTCTGTGTTGTGTAACTTTCTCCATTCTCCTGTAACTTCATCCATCTTAGCCCCAAATATTTTCCTAAGCACCTTATTCTCAAACACCCTTAACCTCTGTTCTTCTCTCGAAGTGAGAGTCCAAGTTTCACAACCATAAAGAACAACCGGTAATATAACTGTTTTATAAATTCTAACTTTCAGATTTTTCAATGGCAGACCGGATGATAAAAGTTTCCCAACCGAATAATAACAGGCATTTCCCATATTTATTCTGTGTTTAATTTCCTCCCGAGTATCATTTATATTTGTTGCTGTTGCTCCCAGATATTTGAACTTCTCCACGTCTTCAAAAGATAAATCTCCAATTTTTATATTTCCATTTCGTACAATATTCTCGTCACGAGACATAATCATACACTTTGTCTTTTCGGGATTTGCTTCCAGTAATAATAATAATAATAATAATAATAATAATAATAATAATAATAATAATAATAATATAGTGAAGGACGTTGTGTAATCACACCTGCATATACAGATACGGAATTAAAAGATGGGCCGAATTTTGGTAGCGGTCCTCCTCTATATAGGCAACAAGCTTCGCAAGACTGTCCACAAATAGCATACATATAGGCGCTCTTCTTTACTGCACATGCGCATTGCGTTGTATCTGGAACTTAGCAAAATTAGATGACCCATTTATTTTTTCTGCGACTGTACATTTTCAGAATGTGTACTCGTTCACTTACTGAATATGTAACCATTGCAAAAAACAACACAACGCAATAAGCTGCACTTATTTTTAACTGACTCACTGCTTGTCTTTTTTTGTCGTCTATCAAGGACAGACTGAAGGCGCGCTCCCACTTAGCACAATCGAATAGAACAGAATTCCTCTTCACAATGTATTTAAATGGAAGACCGCAGAAAGCAATGCTTCGAATCAAACCAAATCGAATAGAATTCATGAGCAAGAATATATTTCATGCTCGACCATGCCGAAATGTAGTAATTATACACCTGGTAGCAGTCCTTTAATACATATCATTAAAGTACACCTATTCATTAAAGTTCAGGTTTTCGATTATTCTCGGATATGCAATCGAAAGACAACTAGCAAAACGTCACGGAGGCTGGAAATCCAGTGCTATCGCAGAAGGTTATGTTCTGTTACTATAATAATTAGCGTTAATTGTAAATAATATTCAAATAAATTCAATTTGTCATCTCGTTTTTCAATTCTAAATCAATTTCCAGGTTATATCAAAATTATTCATGTTATTCTGTAGATTATAACAAGGTCAATGACATTATTGTTCCTCGGAAAAAATCAATACTTTCGCGTCTGCGCACATCTCACAATTTACGAGCTATGCACAAGGTCATTTCCGCTCTCAGGTCAGATACGAATAAAATGAATAGGCCTACTTCTGAATAATTTCAAGTTAGAAATATGGTCGAGCATAAAAAGTCATATGAAACTTGCCTATAATGGTAATTAAGACGCTCGTATGAAAATTATGAAACTCGCTTGCGCTCGTTTCATAAACAAACATACTCGCGTCTTAATTACTATCATTATAGGCTCGTTGCATAATGTACTATTATTTCACTGCCGGAACAGAATTTTTTGTTTCGGGTATGTTAGTATATTCTCGTGAAGCCTTCGTGAAAAAACAAATGAGCAATATCCATTTTTGGTAGCGTAATCTGTTTATTGAAAGTTATTGATGAAATAGTACGTATAGAGAAAATTACAATTTAGTAATATGATCGTTCTTCAGAATTATGCACTGTTGTATGACAAAACACAAAAGTAGCTATTACTCTTACAATCAGGGACGTACGCAAGGGGAGGGGGTGAGTTACAGGGTTAGGAACCCCCACTCCCTTGAACTTAAACAAATGACATATTTAGATTTAAGTTTTCTTTTGTCCATAATAGTTTTCTCTTGTCTAATTTTTCACTGTCGGAGTAACAAAATCTACATCGACATACGGCATAGTCCTCCTACCCCCAGTTTCATTCTTCATCCTTGGTGAATTCCATGTTCTATTATTGTGTTTAGTAATTACATTTATTTCAATACATTTGATTGTGTCCACGGATTTTCGTATTATGTAAAGTAAAGTGTCTTACCTATCTTATACTTACTTACTTACTGGCTTTTAAGGAACTTGGAGTTTCATTGCCGCCCTCACATAAGACCGCCATTGGTCCATATCCTGAACAATATTAATCCATTCTCTATCATCATATCCCACCTCCCTCAAATCCATTTTAATATATCTTCCCATATACGTCTCGGCCTCCCCAAAGGTCTTTTTCCCTCCGACCTTCCAACTAACACTCTACATGCATTTCTGGACTCGCCCATACGTGCTACATGCCCTGCCCATCTCAAACGTCTGGATTTAATGTTCCTAATTATGTCAGGTGAAGAATACAATGCGTGCAGCTCTGCGTTGTGTAACTTTCTCCATTCTCCTGTAACTTCACCCCTCTTAGCCCCAAATATCTTCCTAAGAACCTTATTCTCAAACACCCTTAATCTCTGTTCCTCTCTCAAAGTGAGAGTCCAAGTTTCACAACCATACAGAACAACCGGTAGTATAACTGTTTTATAAATTCTAACTTTCAGATTTTTTGACAGCAGACTAGATGACAAAAGCTTCTCAACCGAATAATAATAGGCATTTCCCATATTTATTCTGCGTTTAATTTCCTCCCGAGTGTCATTTATATTTGTTACTGTTGCTCCAAGATATTTGAATTTTCCACCTCTTCGAAGGATAAATCTCCAATTTTTATAGTTCCATTTCGTACAATATTCTGGTCACGAGACATAATCATATACTTAGTCTTTTCGGGATTTACTTCCAACCCTATCGCTATACTTGCTTCAAGTAGAATTTCCGTGTTTTCCCTAATCGTTTGTGGATTTTCTGCTAACATATTCACGTCATCCGCATAGACAAGACCATTACTACCACTACACAAAAGAAATAGAGACTTACTGTAGCTTGGACATGCTGGAATTCTTGATGCCGTAGACTTTGAGATTGCTGAACTTCAGATCCACGTTCACACTGCCTGTCCCTCTACCAATAACGAGCGTAGTGATTTCTAGCGGGTCCAGAGGTAGGATTCCTAAGCTAGGTTCACCTGTAACAAATACAAACAATATATAATGTGTAATATTTGATATATATTTTTTAAATTAGGTAAGGGTCCTATTAAGTAGCTGTCCCGTGATTTCCCCCTTTTTCGACGACCCTGCGACATAACCACTTTTTCCCTTAAGTTATCTTTGTTTTTCTGTTTTCTTTCCATTTGTTTTCCTTTACGTAAACTAATACAAACACAACACCCATGCCCGAGGTGGAACTCGAACCCACAACCCTTCGGACCAAAAGGTAGAGACATTCTATGCCACACAGGCCAGCTTCAAGATGCAATAATATATTACAGCTTTTTGTTTTCAGTTTCTCCAATCACTCGTTAATTACCTACAAGGATTGTGCAGCTAACAAATTCTATTAAAATTCTCATGCATGAAACCACGTCACACATTCTCACTCGCCAACATGCTAGGTATCCGTACTTTAGATTGTAAATAGGCCTTTATTTCAGGATCAGAGCTATATGTTTCTATAGTGTAAATCACAGTGTGATTTGAGGACTAGAAGGATCCCTGAATCACTCACAGTATTCTGTGAGATAAAAATTATTTTCGTAATGCAGTAATACTAAACCCATCCTCTGTCCAGAGCTGATGGCAGGAGATGTAAGCAGTCAAAATTAAGGGTATTGCCTCCGCTGCATATCAAACTAGGCTTGATTAAGTATTTTGTGAAAGCAGTGGATCGTGATGGTAGTCCATTTATCTTCCTGAAAAATAAGTTCCCAAGAATCAGTGAAGCTAAACTAAACGAAGGAATATTTGTTGATCCTCAAATAAAGGAACTGATGAAAGATCCGCAATCTGAAAACCACTTAAATATGCAAAAAGCAGCTGCACGGTTGTCTTTCAAAAAATTTTTCACAAACTTTCTAGGAAACTTCAGGTCTGAGAACTACAGAGATCTTGTCAGTGATTGAGAACTATAAGATCATAGAATGTAATATGTTTTTAAAAATACACTTTCTGCACCCCCATCTCGATTTCTTCCCTGAAAACCTATGGGCTGTAATTACGAACACGGGGAGCGTTTTCATCAGGACATCGGGGAAATGGAAAGGTGCTACCAGGGTAAATGGTGTCCAAATACGTTAGCAGACTACTGTTGGATACTGGAGAGAGAAGATCCTCAAGCAAAGTACAGCCAAAAATCTATTTCACATACATTTTAGGTCAGTAAATGTAATTTCTGCTGAGATATAATAATACTATAATGTATAGACCCGAAAAATGTTTTTCATGTGATTACTCTAAAACCCTGCTTGATGGAAAAGTTTTGTAAAAAAGATTTGAAATCAGCACAAAAAAGTCACTTAGAATCACCCATTGTTTCCCTTTTAACAGACAAAAGTTTAAATTTGTTGACCAGATAATCAGTGTTCACATATTCAGAATACAGACTTGCTGAGTCCTTCATGTTCAGCTAGTACTCCACTTGTTGATTGGTCTAAATATGCAGAACATTCTCTCTTAGAATGTAAAATGTTTCCAGGGAAATGCTGTAGCTAGTTCGCTTCCACTTTCTCGCCGTTTAACATTACATGGTAGACTTACCGTTAACTAATGTCCTGACAGCATCTTGAACAGCCACCCTAGTACATTCGTCCAGGTTGGGGTCATCTCTGGCGCAGGTCTTGAAGGCAGATGCTGAAATTTAAGCAACATTACTGTATACTATTCTATTACTTACTTACTGAACCCAGAGGTTCATTGCCGCCCTCACATAAGCCCGCCATCGGTCCCTATCCTGAGCAAGATTAATCCATTCTCTATCATCATATCCCACCTTCCTTAAATCCATTTTAATATTATCCTCCCATCTACGTCTCGGTCTCCCCAAAGGTCTTTTTCCCTCCGGCCTCCCAACTAACACTCTATATGCATTTCTGGATCGCCCATACGTACTACATGTCCTGCCCATCTCAAACGTCTGCATTTAATGTTCCTAATTATGTCAAGTGAAGAATACAATGCGTGCAGTTCTGTGTTGTGTAACTTTCTCCATTCTCCTGTAACTTCATCCCTCTTAGCCCCAAATATTTTCCTGAGAACCTTATTCTCAAACACCCTTAACCTATGTTCCTCTCTCAAAGTGAGAGTCCAAGTTTCACAACCATAAAGAACAACCGGTAATATAACTGCTTTATAAATTCTAACTTTCACATTTTTTGACAGCAGACTAGATGACAAAAGCTTCTCAACCGAATAATAACAGGCATTTCCCATATTTATTCTGCGTTTAATTTCCTCCCGAGTATAATTTATATTTGTTACTGTTGCTCCAAGATATTTGAACTTCTCCACCTCTTCAAAAGATAAATTTCCAATTTTTATATTTCCATTTCGTACAATATTCTGGTCACGAGACATAATCATATACTTTGTCTTTTCGGGATTTACTTCCAAACCTATCTCTTTACTTGCTTCCAGTAAAATCCCCGTGTTTTCCCTAGTATACTATACTATTAGTAAGCTGAAAGTTAGAATTTATAAAACAGTTACAGTAGTGGCAACATAAATTGCACCACCTCCTCAACTATCTGCACCATTCAATAATTTACTGACATTGAAGTAAAGGAATTTCAGTTCGCTATATTTAATGCAACACATAATCACAAGAAGTACGGTAACACTTAAGAATTTGTTTACAGATTGTATGGTGCAAGTAGATGCATGGAATTGATTTGTAACTATTTTACATTATGTGATGTCTACGTGAACATTCACATGCTGCATTGCTTTGCTATTTACGAAAATCTATTGGTTTAACATAGATAGAAAGGCTGAAAGATATTAATTGCGACAGTAATGTCTCTCTTTTAATATAGCTAAATGGTCTTATGTCTGTAGAAATTTGCTGTCTTTTGTTTTCTATCTCAGAAAATACATGCTTTACAGATTTTTAAAAATACGCTTAAATTTATTATATCCAATTTTATTATGTAATGTCGACTTTACTTCACTAATAAAAATGCTGTAAACACATTCATTATGCAACTAGTTAGGAAATGATACTTCTGTTACGAAACCAGTTAGGTAATGATCATCAAATAACGTTTGTCATTTGCTTCCATTTGCTGTGAATGTTCTCTTTTGAAAAGATACCTTTTTGTTTGGAATGCCAATCTTCAAATTTTTTACATTCCACTTCGTATCTTACGCGGGATTTCGATGGTATTAAACATTGCAGAATTGCAGAATTGCAGAATTTGCTGCATTTTCAATATATGAATCCTCGTTTGAACTCATTTTAACAATGTTTTTATATTTCTCATAGTACTGCTGTTGTTTGTTATTAACAAAAACCTATCGTGTTCAAAACTAATAAAACAAACATAAACGAATCGCCTCTAGCAGGAAGAAACTAATAATAATAGAATCGCCTTTTCACAAAAGACGTACAGTATTCAAAACTAATAAAATACAATTACTTTTATTAAACTTCTACATTGTACAGGGACATAATTTTATTTTTACTAACATTTTTAATATTAATCTGGCTATATCTTGGGATTAAAAATGTAGAACCGGAAACACCGCTTGCTCCCCCTTCCAAGACTGGAGTTCGATGATACTGCCGTAAAATACAAATCACTTTACTAGGTATGGGAGGGAAGAAAAGTAGTTCATCCAATTACGTAAACTAGGAAATATCGAAATTTTGAGTTTGATAATTTTCATTAGGTTTTTATTTAATCAAAATACAATACTGTATTAACACTTAGTGTTTTTACTCACGAATTGAACTATCCATTCGGACGTATTCATTATGCGGTGTATATTGTACTGTTACAGCACATTAGCGTACAATATAGAGAATGAAGTTAAATTGAAAAAAATTGTAATACGGATATTTAAAGACATTTTTGAAAATGGTGGCCGTTCATTTCGATACAGGCTTCAGTTCTTTTGTGCGTATTATCGCATTATAGACTATTGTACCTAATTACAATTACCAGTTTCGTCCTTCGTACGAGTAACTCATGTTGAAATAATTCTATACCTACTCTATAAAAGAGTACCTTACGTACTGTAAATTCAATCTTCACTTCTGCCCGATCCGAAAAGCTAAAATTACTCAGAAATGCTATCTACTGTCCGTCCAAGTGGTTTTGTCGCAGGGTCGTAGAAAGGGGTGGGGGATCGCGTGACAGTTAATTACTTAACGAGGCCCTTTTATTTAAGTTATTTTAAACAGTTGTACAATATTACGTAGACGTCCAATTCCTAACAGAAATTAAATTTTTCAGAAAAGAGCTAAGACAGCCCAGCTACTAGACTTTACAGAGGGGCGAACAGAAGCAGGTGAGGGAAACCGGGATGCGAAGTAGGCAAACGGACGACAATACCTGTGCGAAAATATGATTCAATATTCAAAGCTCTTTCGTCAATGGAAAACGCGAACATATTTCTGGAACGTGCTATACTCACTAATTCAGTACTGCATACGCGGTCTTGGTTCTGTGTGGAGGACGGTTGTAAGTTTACTAGTAGAGGGGGTGGGAGTGAAGTACATTAAAAAACTCAGGTACAATAAAAATTGAAGTAAAAATAAAATGATGTCCCTATATTACTTAACCAACTCTATTTCTGTAATTATGACAATGTATGGTGAAGTGAGGAAGCGTGAAATTGCAAGATACAAAGTTTTACTTACGTAATTTCTTAGAGTCCACAAGTGTAGCAGTGAAGGCTCCCAACAGCAGACACAGAATCTGAACAGGTCCCATATTCGCCCGCGCTGCAGCTTCCAGATTCTTAATGTAACTCCGAGAATGCACTGTGACTACCGTCACCTGCCCCTGCTTTTATACTGTCCGCTCCCCATTCAGACAACTTCATCAACAGATATGTTACTGTGTGTACTAGCCAAGGTCAAAGATTCAACTCGTTTATTTGTGCATCTACAATTTCGCGACTTGTATGAGTGATTTTATGTGACAAATGATAATTGTCTAGACTGAAGTGCTTAAATAGTCATCTATATTAATAATAAATCTGTAGCCAAAATTTTTCTGATAATTTTCGATTTTCAAAAAGTAATTGGTGTTAACATGTATAATTAACCATCCTGAAACCGAAAATCGCTTTTTTGAAATTTTTGTTTGTATGTCTGTCTGTCTGTCTGTCTGGATGTTTGTTACCTTTTCACGCGATAATGGCTGAACGGATTTCGATGATTATTGGAATATAAATTAAGTTTGTGTAACTTAGATTTTAGGCTATATGGCATTCAAAATACGTTATTTAAAAGGGGGGTTATAAGGGGGCCTGAATTAAATAAATCGAAATATCTCGCTTATTATTGATTGTTGTGAAAAATGTTACATAACAAAAGCCTCTTTGAAACTTATTTCCGATAAGTTTTATTCTATGCAAAATTTTGATAGGACTGATATTTAAGGATATGCAAGACTTTTAAAATAACAATACAATACATTTTCACCGCCGCCTCAGATTGTAGCGTTGTTGTTCCTGCAATAACTCCTATGTGCAAAATATAAAATTTTTGAGTAGGAAGAAAAAACACATTTATTCATTCCATGGCAATGGTGCATAGGAGATCGTGAATTCTTACATTTTCGAAAGAAAGAAATATAATTACATATCACTATATATGCTGTATCACTATTTAAGTTATTTGAAGAGTTCAGAACCATAGTGGGCCAAGCGCCATTTACTGAAGATGTAGAAAACAAGGGTTAAAATTAAGTTATTACCATAATTCAATGGAAACATATAGCAAGTAATATAAAGTTTACACATTAAAACTAAATGGTATGTCAATCTTCATTAAACTATGGTTGCATGTAATAACAATTAAGAAACGTGTTAAAGGAATTGTCATTGCACCAAATGAGTGGTCTCTGGACCAAAATGATCGCATTTTAATTTTTTAAATAAAATTTAAATTAAGTAACATATTCTTCTATCAAACACGAATGTTCCCTGGATCAAATGTCCTATTTTAATTATGTAATTACTTTATATTTATTTCTAACGGGTGCAGCGGAGCGCACGGGTACGGCTAGTTTATGTAATAAGATGCAAAATGTGTTTTACGCACTAGATGTAAATAGGCTACTGTCCAGGACACAACTGAATGACAGTATTGCTGATGTAATCTACTTAAACAGTACAGTTTACATTTTATAAATGAAGTCAAATGTCTTTTGATATTTGGAGTGTGCTGTAAGCAGTAACATGAGCTGCTGGCAAGAAGTCAAAAGTAGGATAGCAATGCCAAATGAAGCTAATATATAAAAAAAAAAGCATTTTCTGCGGACGAACTAAAGAAGAAGCTAGTGAAATGCTTTGTGTGGGGTGTGGCATTGCATGGGGGGCAGAAACATGGACTTTAGGACGAAGTGAAGAGAAACGACTGGAAATGTTTGAAATATGGATCTGGAGAAGAATGGAGCGTGTGAAATGGACAGACAGAATAAGAAATGAAGCTGTGTTGGAAAGAGTGGGTGAAGAAAGAATGATGCTGAAACTGATCAAGAACGAAAAATGGGATTGGCTTGGTCACTGGCTAAGAACAAATTACCCACTGAAGGATGTACTGGAAAGAATGGCGAACGGGAAAGAAGTTCGGAGCAGAAGAAATCAGATGGTAAACGACATTAAGATATGTGGATCATATGTGGAGACAAAGAGGAAGGCAGAAAATAGGAAATACTGGAGAATGCTGGGTTTGCAGTGAAATACCTGCCCTTGGGCAGAAAATTATGAATTAAATATCATATTAGTGTTATAAAATTCTGTCTGAATGAGAGTATTGTTCACATAGTTACTAACTTCATATTTTTGTAACGCTAGGTTCACCAAAATTTTTATCACTGGTGTCTTTGATAAGTAATTTGCATTTTATTAAATTTTTAGTAACATATTGAATCACTTTATATTAAAACTTGATCCATAATTTACATTATTTTTAACTAATATTCACTTATGTAGTTCCTTTTATACATGGAAACAAAACTTAGGATGAGTTCTTGCTATAAATTGAATCGGTGACTATCATTGTTTAATTAGGTATATTATTTTTGTTTCATTAAATGTTTTAAATAAAAATTTCTGGTTAACCTATTTACTGATTCATTTTAGAGCAAAACTTCATACTAAGTGAATATCAGCGATACAATATTGTATTAAAATGTTAATAAAATCAAACAACTTATCATAGGGGGATACGATTTTGTACACCTGTCATTATTAACCAGCTATACCAGTGGTGAAAATGTTGTGAATCAGGCTTTACAAATGTGGAACATATTAATTTCATTATAGTGGACCCTTTAAAAAGAATGGGGTTTAGAAATTTCGCTACAGTGTCCCCTTTAACAGTTTAGTTATAAATGAAGTTAAATATGTTATTATTATCACAAAGGTCTGTCAGAGTATCAGGTACAATGCTCTTTATGTCTTTATCAGCATATTAATTCAATTCGTCGTATTGGATTTTGTCCCTGACAATAATATTCATGTCGGTAAGATGAATATTGGTTTGTAATACGTTTTGTGATTAATCATGTGTTTATAACAGAATCGTTTCTTTTTCTGCTTCAGGTTTCCTGGCTGTTCTGAATGCGTGGATCTCATGGTGAGTCTAGTATAATTATGTTATATTGACCGGGTTTATATTCAGGGGGCATAAGAGATACATGCTCCTCTTTAGCCAGAAATTAGAAATCAGAAATATATGATTTTATTGTGATACAAAGAAGCATATTTACGCATTTGTTAATTTTGTTATCTCAAATTCAATTCAAATTTATTCACAATTTACATTTGACATGATACATATGAATATATACCCGAAATGAGCATATGCTCGTGCTCAGGTATAGTCCAGTAGTCTACATAAATTGTACAGAGATCAATAATAAAGTTGATGTTAGAAATAATAGTAATAATAATAATAATAATAATAATAAAACAAAAATATTTACAATAATAAAATAAATACTAAGACGGATAAAATAAAATATAAAACCACTAGCGAGAGTTAACACAACTTAAATAAGCATAATAATCAGAAAAAAAATGAACTCGAAAATCAACAGAAAAGTTCGTTGTATCGCAGACGACAGCAACCGCCGTATTGACATTGTGCTATGCATTATTGGTAGCAGGGAGGGGGGGGGGTCGAAGGTCTACGTAACTGCCGTTCTCTTCGAATCTTCTCATACAATCCTGGGAAGTTAATGCTGAAAAACAAAATGTCTACGAGTCAAACTGTTCATTATTACCAGGATAAATACAAATAATCCTGAAATATATTAATCAAGTTTCAGTTATAGATCTCCCCTTTTGTGCAAGAGGTATCATATCAAAATATTCATAATTTTATTTATTGTGAGCTACTTTTGTTTATAGTTAACAATTCTAAGAACATTAACGTGAAAAATAGAAACATAATATAGCCTATTGTAAGGTGTTTCACCTTGACTGTATAGATTAAGAACACTGGGTTATTAAATATAGCGAGAGGAATCGATTACGTGCAAGCAAATTGGAATTTCTTAAAGCTCTAACTGACAAGAGAGACGATAGAAGTATCCAACACTGTGAGAAACGAGTGAAATAGTAAAATTCTGATATACATACACGCACACACACACACGTAGGTGATAGACTTCAATACATTAGTGGAATGAACGCATCCACGATATCTGTAAGAGTAATTATATTCCAGCCAACAAGCAGGAGAGATAAAGGACCTACAAAGTGATGTAGAGGCATCCTTTCTGTATAGGAGTGAAGAAGGAAAAGAAAATGAAAAGGGACATGTCTTGTATATAAAGGACGGACGAGAAAAGGGAAGTACACCGAGAAAAGCAGTGATGTCCAGCCCTGATCACAGATTGATCAGTGTAGAGGACGTTCAAGACAGTCGTTTTTATCAATTTCACTATGCTGCCATCTAGCGCCTACAAAAGAAATCACGGTATAACCCTTGTGGAATTGCATGGAGTAACTTACTTCCATCTAGTGGTCGTTACCAATGAATGCCATTTCATAACATGGAAATGATCAATCTGATATACAGGGTGATTCATGAGGATTTACCGTCAATACCTTTTTTTTTTCTTTAGTTTTACGGGTAAAAAAATATTACAAGTAGAGGATGAACTATTCAGAAGTGTCATTTCATTAATTGGCTAGTGTTCTAAAGCTAAAAATGTGTTGTTAATTGCCTTGTACAGATTTTATTTTTCAATTTTTAACTAAAAATGACATCATTCTTACGTACTTACCACAAAAGTTGTTACAAATCATACGACTTTAGGAACTTGATTCCTTTCGGTTTAATTTTGCAGTGCCTGGGAAAAGTGACACAAGTCAGTTTCCACAAACCTTTTTTGATAATTTATTGACAACTTACGGAACATCTGCTCGCTTGGAAAAAGAGACATAAGTATTTCTCCCATTACAATAATTCGTACAGAAAAAAATCAAATCGACATAAACCAGTGTAAGTTGTCAATAAATTATCAAAAAAAATTTTGTGGAAACTGACTTACGTCACTTTTCCCAAGCACTGCAGAATTATGCATCCTAATGAACAATGTTAAAGAAATTACAAGAGTGGCGTGATTTGTAACAATTGTGATAAAATGTAATTTTATAGTTAAAAATCGAAATAAAAAAAATTCTGTACGAAGCAACTATGGAATTCACAGCGCATTTTTTAGCTTCACAATACTAGCTAAGTAAAGAAATGATACTCCTGAATAGTTCATTCTTTATCTGTAATATTCTTTTGCCTTTAAAACTAAAGAATAATGGTATTTTACAAACAACTTCAAATTAATGTAATTCTGAAAATATTGAGATTAGGACAAATGTTTATATGACATTTTTTGCTCAGAATGTCTTTGGAAATAAAGTCCATAGGGGACGGTAAATCCTCGTGAATCACCCTGTATATGTGATCAGGGTGTCCACTTAGACCGTCAGCGTGTTAAAGTCGATGTTGTAGGAAGGTGATTCATGGGCTGTGTAATATGTCAGATGTCCGGGAGTTTGTCGGGATGCTACGATTGCAACTAAGGGATGGTAGTGTTTTTAGGAATGCGATGCTAAGCTATCTGGATGAACAAAAATTCTGCTCTCTTTCAGGGCTACATTGGCACATAGAATACGTTATCTAGTTTCGGGAATGAAACTACAGTTGTGTTGGTTTGAATGTTGTGGTTTTGTTTCCGTTCATACAAACGGAGAGTATGGGTCTAGATGAGAGAAGTTATTAATTAATAAAGGGCATGCAGTAATTTTCTCTTCATATGAAACGACATTCTGAATGTAATCCTAGCTCACAACAAATTTTTCACTATGGTTAACTCAAAGTGTACTTGTTCTATCAACAGTAATCTCACTAGAGATTTTTATTTATCTAGAGAAAATAAAAACTCGAGTGGGATTTAATAGACTATTACACGATTAGAAGAAAGTATATAAAGATTAGAACAAATATAGTACTCTAACACAATAAAATATTAACTGACTTACTAATAATTGTCTTATGTATTATTGTACCATCTCATCATTACAAATATTCCGCTAGATGACAGTAGTGTGTTGTGATCAGCTGTTCTCTTGTTACCAGTTGTGCGAACTGTACAATCTTCATTGAACTCTATAGACGATTACTAGCCAAAGAGGCTTTGTTAATTCAGTTTCATTTTTATTAAAACAGTTGCATTCAATCATAAATATATATTAAACAATCTCTGGTACGTGACTAGCCGTAATCTTTCACATAAATAATGTAAACAAGCTAAATAATAGAAAAGTTTTAATTAAGGATGATGAAATAAACATGAATAATTTTAAAAGGTACAATTATTGAAAGTACAATGTTGGCAAACAAAGAAACAAATGCTAGGGAGGTGATAAAAATAGTAGGATAAGCAGCCATGATTGAAACACTTCGTTCCGTATCGTTTTATTGGTCAAAAGTAGTATGACGTAGAAAAAGTATAATAATCGATTTAATCTGTTCAGAGGCAATGCGATGGAAAGTATACACCAAAGGTCAAATTGTAAAATAAGTGCTGAGTGTCCCTATTTTTTCTGATGTTCCTACGAACCCTGTGTATGTGCCTACTACACTTATTTCAAAGAAGACTCCCGTTGAGACTTTACGGATATTTACAGATGAAATTTGGGAATTGAAATCACTAACCCGTGGCAGTGTGGTGTGGTGCAATATTCAACAAGCTATTCCTTGAAAGTACGAAACTTTCCAACAAGTCGGATGATTATCATTTTCTTCTTGCCCTCGGCGTAATAGATAGTTTACTTGAATAAGTTGAAGCATATTATGTTATTTAATATTCAGGACGTTGATGTTTGTGTTTGTGTATTTTGTCGATAAAGATGGCATAAATATTTGCACATGCTGTTTTGTTTGACAAGCACCCATATTAACAGAAGCACTTCTAACATGCACATCCTGCCGCATAACACGCGATTGAGCTGCCCATGAATCGCAAGAAACTCAAGTGAGTGCCAGGGAAATTCCTGTCATCAAGTTCATGTCTTCTCATGACTAATGCCGCATTCAAACTAACTGCGGTAGTAGGAAATACACGAATAATACTGCTAAGATTACTATAGTTACAGAAAATATTCCCTTGTGTCATATGCATTGGTTGGATCACTGGCTGAGAAGAAACTGTCTGCTGAAGGATGCACTGGAAGGATTGGTGAACGGGAGAAGAGTTCGGGGCAGATAATAGACGGCATTAAGATATATGGATCATATGCGTAGACAAAGAGAATGGCAGAAAATAGGAAAGATTACTGGGTTTGCAGTGAAAGACCTGTCCTTAGGCAGGAAACTATGAATGAATGAATGTTGAAAATTGAGAGTAGGCCTACTCTAACTTTTCTCAAAGTGTGTTTGCAAATCCTAGGGGTCCTGCAAGTCCTGAATGGTTGTGAAAGGTTGTTATGTACTTAGATGATACTTAAAATGTATCCTATAAAATGAATCAGATATTAATCAATAATATGAAATCTTACCAATAATAATAATAATAATAATAATAATAATAATAATAATAATAACAAAAATAATAATGATAAATAATAATAAAAATAATAACCATTATACTAATAATAACATTAATAATAATAACAATAATAGTAACAATGACAAAATAATAATAACCCTAATAATAATAACACTAATAATAATAATAATAGTAATATAATAATAAAAATAATAATAATAATAAATAATGATAAAAGTAATAACCATAATACTAATAATAACATTAATAATAATAATAATAATAAAAATAACCATAATACTAATAATAACATTAATAATAATAGCAATAATAGTAACAGTAATAAAATAATAATAATAATAATAATAATAATAATAACAAAAATAATAACCATAATACTAATAATAACATTAATAATAATAACAATAATAGTAACAATAACAAAATAATAATAACCCTAATAATAACACTAATAACAATAACAATAATAATAATAATAATAATAATAATAATAATACTATAATGCGTGGCGTGGCGTGGCGTGGCGCAACAGCCTATAGAAGGCCAAAACCGAGCAGGCGATTGTTTACCCGAGGTGGACATTCCTCTGTAGATATGAACGATTATCCAACATTTTACGTACTTACGAATGGATAAATGAATGAATAAATAAGTAAATAAATAAATAATAAATAAGTAGGTCTACTATAAATAAATGAAAAAACACAACACATTAATATATGAGTGCAACCTAATCTATCACAAGCACGTTCAACAAATCTTGGTCATTCAGTAAAAGAGCTTCTTATTGTCATTAAGGAAGACGCAGACAGCTCGCCTTAGAGATAAAGAAGTTTCACACCTAACCTTGCGTTGAAGTCTCTTATAAATTAGCGTGAAAGAAGATTATAAAATGAAGAAGTGCAAACAACTGATAGATATATCTCGTGTGTGCTGCAAATCAAACTCTACTCCTCGGGGTTGTTAATGGGAAAAGCTACTACCTGAGCCCCAGAAGAAAAATTTGGAATAAATGCAAATGACGTCAACTAGTTAGTGACTGAGCGATGTATGAGCTTGCTGATTGCAGCAGTAGGGTTAGAGTGTGACTATAGATGTATCAGGGTTTGTTTATAATAATCACAATTGTGTTATTCTAATTATAGATAATTATTGTGTTAGATATGTCATTGAGTTTGTGATTATAGAAAGTTCTTTGATCTGATTAGAGGATTGCATAGTGTAGTTGTAGATAATTGCGTTAGAGTATAATTATGATATGGTGGTTGTTGTTTAGTCAACTGTCCGAAGACAGGTCTGAACCTCACAAGTGATTCCAAGAAGGCACCACTCATGAGGCAACTAGACCAGGAGATAATGGGCTAGGGTGGGCAGTTCCTTTCTCCCTCCATTGCATACATCGCTGACTAGCTACATATTACACTAATCAGACTTCAGATGCATACAAACATTATTATTGTTCTTTCTCTGACATATCGTCAAGTGAGATGTACTCCTTGATAATAGATGTACATATCAGCCAAAACCATGATATGATATGATATGATATATGACATGACGTGACACATGACGTTACGTGACGTGACATTTATTGTCAACATATCAACGTCAGTATCCGTCATGGTATGCCTTCAAATTCCTGTGTTTAGGCCACACTGTAAAATTCTATTTACATTTTCCTACAGTTTTATTGCTATTTCGAAGGTATGGTAACTAATATTTCCCTACTACATTCGTTTGATTACTCGCTATTTATGCACTAATCTTAATATTCGCCCTTTCTAAATGCCATCTATAATACTGTTTACTCTTTCTATCCTTCTTTAATAATTCTCTCCTACTTTTCCATCGCATTGTTTTGTCAATAATCATAATAAATTGAGGGAAAGAAGGGAGAGGACGGACACTGGAAAGTTTTCTTTTCTCAATCGTACTATCAGGGACTGGAATGCTTTACCTGCAGACTTACTAAAGGCTTTACCAACAACCAAAAACGTATTTAAAAATAGGCTTAAGGACCTTACTAATAGACGGTAATTATACACAGTATTTAAAGGGTGTAAATGATATGTTTTTATTGAAGTGTTGTATCAGTGAAGAAGTGTGTTGTGTCAGTGAAGTGTGTTGTATCAGTGAAGAAGTATGTCGTGTCAGTGAAGTGTGCTGTGTAAGTGAAACGTGTTCCTGTCAGTGAAGCTTTATAGTTTATAGTGGCAGTGCAAAGTATTTGAACAGTGAAATGTTTTTGAAGTGTTAGTGAAATCAGGATAGAATCAGTGAAATGTGTCGTAGTTCCACTGCAGTGAGTGAGTTGACAGCGAAATGAGTGTATTTTGAAAGGTACTTGTGCAGATATGAACATATCATACTCGTGGGTTTTAGTTCGATCTTAGTTTTAAAATAAAATTAGATTTATTTCAAATGTTATTTTAAGTGATCGTTTCATTTAATTTAGTATATTCCCTGTTGTTGTTATTATTATTATTATTATTAATTATTTTTAGTATTAATTATTAGTATTATTATTAATTGTATTTCTAATTAATAAGTTTATTATTGTCATTATTGAGTGTAATTAGTTACCACTGCCACTGGGTATATACCCACTGCAGTGTGAATAAATACATACATACATACACATAATTATTTTTCTCTGTTATCTGTAATTTCTACTTCAAGTTGTAAAATTTCTGTATTTGCTTCTCACTCTTTATTCTCAGTTCCACCCCATAATTCTGTCCTTGCTTACACATAAAAAAAACATTATCACTATTCATTACTTCGTAGATGCCTTTTAGTTTTGCTATCACAATTAACACTCCACAAGTTCCACTCTTCGCGCAACATAGATAATTGTATTAGAGTCTGAATGTAGGTAGCTGTGAGGGAAGGTACAATTAGGCCTAAGCATTGTTAGTCGTTGAAATACTTATTGTATACTGCATTTCTTTCTTGAGTCAAGGAGGCATTGCACTACAACAATCCCAGGCGGGAACTATCTACAGTGCTATCCCTTTAGCTAGACTCATTCTCATCCACACCGGCTGACTACACTAAGGTCTACTGCGATTCTAGATTCCGTGTACATAATCCCACACGTCTCTAGGCCAGTCCGTCCGTACGTCTCCAGTCGACAATGACAACGAAGAGGAGATTTGATGGAATGATGTAAATTCCTATATATTTTGAAAACGGGAGACGGCCAAACAGCTGGGATTCGAACCCAGGTCGCCTGCACAAGAGGCTCTAATATCTGATCATTCAGCTACCGCAGGGTTATACATAATGTAAAATATTGACATTGACATATTGAAAAATATTGAAACACATGCAGCAGCTGATTTAGCTGTGTCATGTTTCATAAGTGAGGGATAAATTTGTCAACAATTTTATAAGAACATTATTTTTCTTAACATCTTGTCACCACTTACACATTGCCTCTGAACCTCCTCGAAACTTCTCCAAACTTCCTTGGATGTTTGTCGTTAGTCTGCCGCTGTGTAGTGAAAACGTTCTCGGCTACAAGTCAAGAGTACTAACCCACTCCTGACAGTGATTTGTCTGTTCTTCACTGACCACACTACTGACGGAGTCTCAGTATTACAATGTAGCAGAATCTACAGTGACTGGATCGTGTGGTCTCTTACCACAAGTGGTGCTATTTCTTATACGAGTAGTTACAGTGAAGCCCATGTATTAGTCTAATAGATAATTAGTCTAATCTAATACATGCCAACACACGACAGCTGATGCGATAGCAGCGCTCCAGCGGCAGGCAAGTTACATGTGTGTAGAGTAATATAACACAGCAGAGAAATGATAAGATGTAGTTGATATTTTTATGCCTTACAAGAACTGTATATGGTTCTTATTATTTTTATTTTAGAAACCTATAATACTTTTACACCCAGTTAATCTGAAAAAGTTATGTTCGAAAAATTGAGAATAAACTAAATCCTTCTGCTTCTTACTTTCAAGTGAATCATAGTTCTAGATAAATAATTTTTCGAACCTGGGTAGCAAATTCAGTTTATTTCTAAATATATTTATGCATAATTTGAACTCTGTACGTATTTCCTGTGAGAAAAATCAATATTAGTAGCCTCAAAAACAAGGACGCCATCTCAGAATTTAATTATTTTCCATATCATAAATTGGGGTAAACTCGACAGCTGATATACATAAACTGAATAATAAAAAAGGAGATTTAACCCATACGAGATATATTTTCAAGTTCACTTTTTTATTTCCTGAAATATCGGCATTTTTTTTATTATTTTAAGCCACAGTAGGGGTATTATGGTTTTTATGGTAACTTTACCGCAATTTGCAATAAATGTCCAGTTTCCACACGTAGACCTACTTTCAACTTATCCTACTTATACGATATATTTACATGCTCTTACTGCTAATATGACGTACGTGCTAACAAATGAATACACAGGTTTGATGAAGAAATTTTAATTTCAATTAACAAATAAATTGTAGCAATAGATCATAGGATTGCTACCATAGACCAATATTGCTAATGCCAGCACGTTCTTATGAAAAGGGCGTGGGTTGTTAATAACTTCTAATAATGTCTCTGAATAAGATAAAGGTGTGTAGTGCTGTAAACTGTAGTAACAACAAACTAAAATCTGTCCTAATCTGTAGTTATTCAGATTCTTTAAAGACCAAGAGAGGTCATAAAATAAAGTCATAACTCATAATCATGACTAACATGATAGTATTAGGTTCTATAAAACACTTCTTGGTTATCAGTTACCTATTCGTATGTCAGAAAGAATAGTTTAAATACATGTGTAAAAAAGACGTACAATCGATGTAATATTATTTTAAAGTAATAGGGTAAACATTGGTAATTTCGTGGCAGTGGTTATTTCGTGATACTTTTTCTTTGCTCTTTCGTAAACTAACCAATGGTGTTACGAGATTAAAATTTCCGCCAAGGGATTGCATATAGGTTCGTTCCAACAACAGTCAGGAACCGTCCGTAACCATCGTGAGCATGCGCAGTACAGAAAAAGCGTTCCAACACAATCCGAACCAGTCCTGAACCGGAAACATGTACTGCATTCGGGCATTCCAACAAGCTTTTGACACAGGTTCGGAACGGTCAGAAATAGTCCGCGGATTGAGGCATGTACGGAAGAGTACGCGAGACGCGCATGCGCATAAGCTCACCAACGTCTCCTGGATACTGAAGAAAGACTTGATCGACTGTTCACATCAATGAGGTCAAAGATGAAAAGTGGCAGTACAGACGAATAATAAAACTAGAGATTTAATTCAAATTTTCGCCAAAAAGAAAGGGAATTGAAATTATTTGGGTATTGAAATAGTTAATTACAATTTCAACATGCAACTTTGATTAAATGTATAATAAATAACGTACATATATTAATAATTAAAAAAAAGAACTATTTTTAGATGCGAGTCCCCCAGTACACGATATTGAATTAGCGGAATTCTTGCCTTCCATATTTTTTGTCATCTTTTTATAGAAAATGATCGAAATTCTATTTTCTGCAATTAGAATTAGCTGCGAAACGATAATAATTAAGCATCCCGTTCTTAGCAAAGATGATGACAGTTACAGAATCTCTGGATTTAGTACAAAACGATCCGCGAAAGCGTTCCAACAGCGTCCAGTCCAGTTTCAATCCCACAGCAGATGCTCAACTAGCGCATGCGCATAAGATGGTACAGGAACCGTACATGAACTGATCCATGAATCGCTTGTTGGAACGAACCTTATGTTGTCCAGTTTCCAGAAACATACAGCTACGCTTTGTGTGACTATTGTAGCTGCTTCAGTGAGCTTTTATGTTTGGAGAGAGCAAGTTTGCGTCGACTTCTGAGGAGTACAGCTTGTCCACGTCAAGTACGCGAGTGGGGATATCGGGATGGAATGTAGAGGCAAAACACAGTTGCCACATAGGTCACTTGACGCTCAGATTTCAACGTGTGCACATCGTTTAAAATACACTACGGATCGCACGCATTTGCTGTCCTTGTCTTCAGATAAGCAACAGTTACGCTGCCTCCCAGCCTCCCCCCTCCTGCAACTTTCTCTCCTACTCCCACGCTTGCCAATCAGAACGCCAAACCTCACTGTCAAGCAAAAGTAGAAGTACAGTCTATTTCAGAGCGTCTTAAATTGTTACCGCTCTATGAACTGAAGCGCAATAGGAAAACTTTGCTTCATATGAGACTGTACTGGTCTCCTCTCGTTACCGCCTCCTTTCACTACAGAACTGCCTCCAACTTCCCCTCTCGGCTCGCAGACTTAACTTGGTCGAGCTGTACAAATTTTGTGGATGTTTGTAATTACATTACAGGCTTATTACTAAAGATAAGCATATGATATTTGGTACAAAAATTTATTATATCTTAATGAAATTTTAGGAAATGTTTTTGGAATTTTAGATACATCTGTAGTCGCCATATAGGCTTAGCTTTACTGATAGAAATCTTAGCTGTTTGAGGCGAAATTTTGTTGAGTATTAAGCGTTACATTCTATATTATTTTAAAAATTGTATTACAATACGAATTTTAGAAATCTGAAGATTAGATGTGATAACAAAAAAGAAAAGGGGGACGCAATGGGTTCAGTGTAGCTTCTGTTTGATTTGTTATCATGCTAAGTGTCAATGATAAGTGCTAGATGACTTACGTGCAAAAATTGTGACTGAAGATGAAACATGGCTCCACCATTTTGGACCGGAGACAGAGGCAGACAATGGAGTGGCATCATGCAAATTCACCAAAGAAATAGAAATTCAAAAGTGCACCTTCAGCAGGAAAAATTAGGCTACTGTGTTTTTCGATTCAGAAGGACTCTTGTTTGTGGACATCATGCCACACGGAACCACCATTAATTCTGACGCGTATGTTGCAACTCTCAAGAAACTTCAAGCTCGACTGAGTCGTGTTCGACGACATCGGGAGAAGCAGGATTTTCTGCTATTGCACGACAACGCACAGCCATAGCCTATGTCAGTCACAAGACCACAGACCAGATCAGAAAATTCTGATAGACAACACTGAAACATCCGCCTTATAGTCCTGAGCTGGCACCGTGCGATTACCATCTCTTTGATAAACTGAAGGATCCCTTCGCGGAACGAGGTTAGAAGATGACTCCCTTGTGCACGCTGCTAAAGAGTGGCTCAGACGTGTTGGTCCAGACTTTTACCGTGCTGATCTACAGGCCCTCGTTCCTAGGTTACGTAAGGCAGTTGAAAGGGACGGGGATTATGTGGAAAAGTGACATTTTGTTCCTAAAGGATGTATCTACATTCTGCGAAGATAGAAAAGCTGTAGGATAAAAATATAATTTTTAAACAAACGTTATGGATTACTTTTGGAGTTACTCTAGTAATATAGGCTATAGTAAAGTCCGTAATAAAAGTGTTCACCCTTTCAGGGCAAAGAAGATGCCATTTCAATTTTTACTTTGATTTCATTCTTATTATGTGTTGATAAGTATTTCTATGTTTTCTTGCTATGAATATTAGACGGAATTACTATGTTCGAAGTCTTGTAACAATAAATGAGAATTCTATTTGACTTTAATGAATTTTTACACAATTCTTCTACCCTTCACGAAATTACCAAAGTTATCACGAAATAACCACCCTTTTAGCTTAAGTTGTAAAAGTGGTTTTTTGCACTTCTTCAAGAACGTGTCCAATATTTTATGTCTCCAGATTTGTACAACAAATTATCGTCTTTTAGATGAAAAAATCGGAATAAGGATATATTTACACATTTGCATTATAAATTAATTTTCATGAAATGATCACGAAATTACCAATGTTTACCCTACAGGTTATTTGCCTTTAGGCCTAGTTGTCCACCTTACGTCTTGTATTTTTTTCTTTCAAGAGTAGAAAATACTGATAAATTTTGGAACATCAGATTTAACGTACAAAAGTTTCGATTTATTTTTATTTGTAGGCCTACAATAATATCACATTGTGTTCAGGCCTATGTTAATGGATGCTGAGAGCAAGAAACTTCTGTGGAATGTTACACCTACTTTACATGGGTGTAAAAGTCTTGAAGTTTTCTAAAATAAAATTAATAAGAACCACATACAGTTACTGTATGGCATAAAAATATAAAATAAACTACACAGTATCATTTCTCTGTTGTGTTATCTTATATACTCTACACACATTTAACTTGCCTGCCGTTAGAGCGCTACTGTCGCGCCAGTTGCCAAATGTTGGCATATTTTATACGTATGAGTTGCGCGACTGTATGTATTAGACTGTGGCCTAGATTATGTGCTAGGACCTTACTCGTGCGCTCTGTTTGTAGATGTATGTGCTATGAACTTACTTCACTTGTGAAATCAATACTTCTCCATATGGAGAATATGAGGGCACTACCAACTCAATTTAGATAAATTTGTGACTTAACCACTACGCGACTAAGCAGATCATTTCTTATTCTGTTTATTTCACAAGCTCCATTCTTCTCTATATCCACATTTCAAATGCTTCCGATCGTTTCTCTCCACTTCGTCGTAATATTCATGTTTTCCCCCTTACAGCGTTATACTCCACACAAAGCACTTCAGTAGTCTCTTAGCATATGCGTATGTCAGACCAAAAACCATAGACTGTGTGGTGTGCATATTGTGGTTAAATATTTTCGGTCTTACTAATAAAAACTCTTATACAGACGTTTAACTGTCTTGTACTTACACAGTGAACAGCTAGTTTATAAGTCGTGTGTAGTTCCTGACCAATAATCACTATATACGTCATGCATAACAATATAATTATTATAGAATTACGTCATAGTTTTGTCATTATTTTATTACGAAAGGTAAGAGAATAACTTACATTCATTATTGCATCCGATAGTATGCGCTAGTGTGCCGCACTAAGTATCGATAGTACTGCTGAGCCTGATCGATTGTCACGTCGTATTTTGATCTGAGAGTAGAGCTACAGCAATGTTATTCGAATTATCCTGTGCTCTTTGATTTGTTGTTTTGTGGTTGCAAGGCAACCGTCATCTTAAAGTGACAATCGATTCGAACCAGAGGTTTGCATCGGACGTTTTCGCTCGAGCGCCAAGTAGTTCATAGCATAATCCGATAGGTAGCGCACATGTATGATGGGTAAAATTGTCACGAGCGATAAATCCTCGAACGGTATAAGCCGAGCGTTAGACATTCGTTCTTGTTACAGTGATGAACTGTGTAGTGATATCATAGATGTTTATCATTTCAAAACTTTGCAGTGTTTAACTAACCTCTCCATAGTACAACTACAAAACTTGCTTTAAAATGTAATATAAATGTTGTAGGTAAATGTCCCTCCCCCCCACAGGAATGATTTTGTTTTTGCCACATCTGATAGATGTTATTGGATGTAAATGTAATTATTATAAACGGAGAACACAATCACGATAATGCAAGAATTGTATCAAGTTTTCTAGTAATAATACTAATAATAATAATAATAATAATAATAATCGTTAATAATTCGTGTATCAATCTTTGCGTCTGTAACAGTTGTGCAGCATGATTATTCGTTTTGTTATATTTTCTGTGACGTTATCTCTGTACTAATATTGTTATTACTCTACTGCTATATCAATAATATTTTGTAAAACGTTTCTACATTGTCGCAGTATATAGGCGGAACACTATGTATGGACCTATCATATTATAATGCGGTAAATCAAATATTGAATAATATTATTGATTAGCAATAATAACTGTATATCGAAGTTTTTCATACTATTTTATTTATAACTTCATATTCCTGTTTTGATACGTTCCATTAAACGTTTGTCATAAACGCAGAAAATAAAGCCTTATTTTTACTGTGTGAGCAAAACATAAGTGTATCTTATCTGTCGCCTTCCATACAAGATAAGACATGTCGGTGAGATGACCTTGTACTGTGCTTCTATTTATTACGAGCGTATCACGACCGATCGTATCTCACTCGAGGGTGCGACACTCGGCAGAGTTGAAGCGAGCGATTTAACTCCGATGCAGCACTCTGATTCGAACCAACGAGCACTCGTTGATGCGAACAGCTGTAGGCGGCTATTTTTCGCTTAAATAGAGGGTTTTGTGTATATAACTACAGCAAAGCAGTTCCCATGTTTATACATCCATCGCTTATGCATGTTTTATTAGTAAAGTTTTCTGTCCCAACTCTGCGTAAGTCTCGTATAAAAACTATACACGGTTTATTAGTAAGACCGTCAATTTAAACTGAGTGTTCGCACTTGTGTAGGTTATGTCTTCTGTATGTTACTTCATGAAAATTATACTTTAAACGGGAACATTACTTTCAATAGAATAAAGCAACCAATAATTCAGACAGGGAGATCAAAAATCCACTAACTCCAATTTTTGACAAAATTGAGTTACGGGCTGGATAATGCTTTTCAGTTTGTCCCTCATGCGTGGAAGGCAAGAAGACACTAATATCGACATTCATCTGCATTCTGGGGGCTGTTTTAAAACTCGTGGAAGTCAGAACTCCATTTACTCCATGGAATAAGAGAGTTTTTGCATTCAAAGCTTAATTTCCCGTAGGTGGCAACACTGTCGCTCAACCAGCTGAGTAAAGTGATACGATACGGTATTCAAAATGTGACAGAAATCAATGAAATCCACGTAAGTAAGACTATTAAAGGCACAATATCGAGTCGATTAACTTCCAGAAACCCAATACAGATGCATCATTCCCCAGTCAACTAAAGTACAGGGACATCATTTTATTTTTACTAACATTTTTAATATTAACCTGTCTATACCTTTACAGAACCGGAAACACCGCTTGCTCCCCCCTCCAAGACTGGAGTTCGATGATACTGGCGTAAAACACAAATCACTCTACTAGGTATAGGATGGAAGAAAAGTAGTTCATCCATTTACGTAAACTAGGAAATATCGCGATTTTGAGTTTGATAATTTTCATTAGGTTTTTCTTTAATCAAAGTACAGTACTGTATTAAGAATAAGTGTTTTTACTCACGAAGTGAGTTATCCATTCGAACGTATTCATTATGCGGTGTATATTATACTGTCTACAGCACATTAGCGTACAATATAGAGAAAGAAGTTAAATTGAAAAATAATCATAATATGGATATTTAAACACAATTTTGAAAATGGTGGCCGTTCATTTCGATACAGGCTTCAGTTCTTTTGTGCATATTATCGCACTATAGACTATTGCATCTAATTCCAATTGCCAGTTTCGTCCTTCGTACTAGTAACTCATGTTGAAATAATTCTGTACCTATTCTATAAAAGAGTACCTTACGTACTGTAAATTCAATCTTCACTTCTGCCCGACCCGAAAATATAAAATTACTCAGACATGCTATCCACTGTCCGTCCAAGTGGTTATGCCGCAGGATTGTAGAAAGGAAGGAAATCACGTGACAGTTAATTACTTAACGAGGCCCTTTTATTTAAGTTAAATTAAACAGCTGTATAATATTACGTAAACGTCCAATTCCTAAGAGAAATTAATGTTTTCAGATAAGAGCTAAGACAGCCCATCTTTTACAGAGGGGCGAGCAGAAGCAGGTGGGGGAAATCGGGATGCGACGTAGGCAAACGGACAGTACCTGTGCGAAAATATGATTCAATATTGAAAGCTCTTTCGTCACTGGAAAACGCGAACATATTTCTGGAACGTACTATACCCAATAACTCAGTACTGCTTACTATCTGCGGTCTTGGTTCTGTGTGGAGTTGGAACTTCCTTAGTAGAAGGGGTGGGAGTGAAGTACATTCAAAAACTCAGGTACAATAAAAATTGAAGTAAAAATAAAATGATGTCCCTGTACAATTCAGCATTGCCATTGAAAGAAGAAAGCAAAAGGACTTGCAAAATTTAATGCAGTTTATTTCTGAGGAAAGTGGGATGAATTACCAAACTCTGTTTGCGGACAGGAATAATCTAGAATCTGGATGCACAGGAAAAACATGGGAGTGAGAGAAAAAAACATAATCTGTAACATGAATGAGACTGTGTTAACATTTTAATATTGTTTGTGGTTTTATTTGTGTAATTTGATGTGCTTTATGGTAATTTGTGATTTTCTGTCTCATATATTTGAAATTAAAAAAAGAATATAGCAATGTTAATCTTAATAATAAACTTCCATTTTATCGTATTTTCCAATGTGTCATAAGGGAACTATGATATACTTATCTTTTTTTCTTCACATGGCTCATATTTATTCACTTTACTTAATTCACACACTGTGGAAGTCAGAAAACCACTAACTCCAGCAGTGTTTATTTCAAATTGTAGCGTAAGATAATGTGAAAATTTAGGTTTTGAAGTATTTAATTAATAAATAATGTAATTTTACACAATATTAATAGATAAATGTATAATATTTAAAGTTAGTAAGAGAAATAATAAGTAAAATTTGGTTTATTGGAGTTAGAGAGTTCTTGATTTTCCTGTCTCAATTTGTTACGATACTCGGGAAAGTATGTGGAGGAAATGTGTGTCATCTTCATGATACGGACTGTTAAATTAGCGAAAGGCTTGTGGAAGAATTGTAGATTGAAATGTTAACTAAAGATGAAGGTCTGTTAAATTGTTACTACATTTTATTGAAAGAGCATAAACATAACATTTTTAATACAGCATGTTTAGACATCGCGTTTGTCCACATCAGAGACAGCCTCAGTTCGATGTCGGAGGGTAGATGTCGTCGTAGGGGACGTTGGTGTAGATCTGGTTGGAGATGGTGGTGAACACTTGTTCCAGGGCAGCCTCGATGCCGGGCCTCATGTCCGCCATCACTATTTCCCAGTTGTCGTTGAGCAGCTTGTTCATTGTCTTGCCTGAGACAGGAAAACAGACTCAAGGATAGGCTTAACATTAAACTGGAATCTACAGAAGATCAAAATTCATATTAGGCTTATTGAAAAAAGTACGGCTTATGAAATGTTTGAACAGTGCGTTCAGTTTAACACTATATCTAGCATTGAAGATACATATGTACCTCTAGTGGATAGTAATATAATTAAATATTGTTCCTACGTCATATGTACACGTCATAATTAGTAACCATGCAACAGTCAATTGTTGTGGGAAAATGAAGTATCCTGAATCCGATTCTATATTCAGATCTTCTGTATCACGTCAGGGTTTTGTGTAATTATTTAAGGAAGAACTTCAAAATTTAAACAAACATTAAAAAAAAGTCCAACGACGTTTAAACTCTGATAAAGTAAATTACTTGCAACTAGCGACAAACAGGAAGATACAATAACGACTTCATTATGCAGGTTACCAATATAGCTCTGCACGTGCTTTTGGAATTATTTTCTTTGGCGGTACACTTGAACACGAAGTAACTTTAAGCACCTCTTAAAAAACTTTCCTTTTCACAAAAGAAGCATAAATTGAAGGAACTTATACCCTAGATCATATATGTAACAGATAACTACTCGCTACGTTAAAATCGGCAGCACTTTGAAGAGAACAACCGCCAGGATCGCCACCCGTCCGCCTTAAACGAACACGAGATGGCAGCACAGTTGCTAATGCAATTCAAATGGGAATTATGACGTGACTCCTTATGTAACAACTAGATGGCAGCGTAGTAAACCTGACAAAAGTTGTTAACCTCAAAGCCTATAACTCCGACATATCTGTTACATATATGATCTAGGCTTATACCTACCAGTTCCTAGGAAAAGCCATGCAAATAAATGCAAAAATTAAGTTTATTTTTTCATGTTTCTTAGCAATATTTTCTATGAAAGACGTTGAGAGATACATTGTTTATAATTGTTCATTTATATCATTTTATTAAGTTTTAATTATTGTTTTGTATAAATTACCACATTTAACATAATAATAATAATAATAATAATAATAATAATAATAATATATTTATGCAATTGTATATAGTGTTTTTAGTTGGGAGGCTGAAGGGGAAAATACCTTTGGGGAGACTGGGACGTAGATGGGAGAATAATATTAAAATTCAATTGACGGAGGTAGGATATGATTGTAGAGACTGGATTAATCTTGCTCAGGATAGGGACCGATGGCGGCAATGAATCTCCGAGTTCCTTAAAAGCCATAAGTAAGTAATTATAGTGAATTGTAGCTAATCGACGATACATGCAATGGAGGGGGAAAGTAACTGCCACCTTACCCCATTATCTCCTTGCCTAGTTGCTTCATAAGTGGTGCCATGTTGGTATCACTTGCGAGGTTCAGACCTGTCTTCGGACAGTTGACTAAATAACAACGGTATAATAGTGAATGATATGAAATGTGGGTTTTGTGACTACCCATAATGGGGGACTGAAAAATATGAACAATTTTTCTGAAGTAAAATGGTTGCATACCGGTGTTACGCTTAAGTCTATAAGACTGGTCTTGCTGTACGAGTAAGTTGGAACTTCGGAGAATCATGTTACTGTAAACCTTAGTTGCTCTGTCCGTCTGTTTAATGAATGTTATATCAGATCTTCTGTGACAGTGATGATGATGGGGATAATAATGATAATAATAATAATAATAATAATACTAATAATAATAATAATAATAATGGCAGTCGCTTGTACAGATCCAGAAACAAAATTCAGGTGGCCCAAATTTTGTTTCTGGGTCTGTACTAACCAGTGGCGTAGCGTCAATGTAAGCTAAAAAGCTCAGCTTCCCCAGTTAATAATAATTTCATAATAAACCTGCAGTCTATGGACAAAATTATTTATTAATTTTAATAGAATTTATATTTACCCGTTAAATATTGTGATGCGGCAGTTCAGGATGATTTGTGATGCAGCAGTAAACAAGAAGCCTGCACACACCAGCTTCCAAGCAGACTGGTTTCTTCTGTGTAACCCACCCCGCAGATTTTCCATCCCTTTCTAATAAATTATCCTGGTCGCAAGGCTAGCAAGAAGCTAGCTTTGACATTGAAAATAAGTAGTTTCCGAGTTATTCCTTTTCGTCAGTTGTGTTCAGTTGAAGTGTTAGTGTGCATTGTGGCTGATATAATAAATAATGAGTGAAATAACAGTTTCTGACACTAATATACTTGAATTTTTTAGGACAATTGTACTATCAAGACTGACTTACGAACAAAAGTGCTGCATCACAAATCATCCTGAGCTGCCGCATCACAATATTTAACGCATAAATATAAACTCTATTAAAATTAAGAAATAATTTTGTTCATAAACTGCAGGTTTATTATGAAATTATTATTAACTGGGGAAGCTTAGCTTTTTAGCTTACATTGACGCTACGCCACTGGAAATCATATTTTACTACGTACCATTTGAGGTCATGTCTTATTGGTATTACGAGGTTCCAACCAATCTTCGACTGCTGACTTGATATTGACTACTGTTTATTTTAAGACTGTATTTTTGTAATACGTTTTCTCATATTGCATGAAGACAACTCGAATTAGCTTCCCCTGCTGAAAATGTCATGCTACGCCACTGGTACTAACACCGCGTGCTGCTGTTACGAAGCTTGTGCAGTACGATCGCTCTCTTATTCTAGTCATAGACTATCGGTCTTACTAATAAAAACTCTATATACAGACGTTCAACTGTCTTATACTTATACATTGAGTACCTCGTTTATAAGCCGTGTGTAAATTCCTTACTAATAATCAATACATACGTCGTGTATAACAGTACACCTGTTACACAGCTACGTCATAGTTTCGTCATTACTTCGTTACGAAAGGTAATAGAATATCTGAGGTTCTCTATTGCATCCGGTAGAGCGCTCTAGTG
This sequence comes from Periplaneta americana, assembly GCF_040183065.1. Taxonomy (NCBI): domain Eukaryota; kingdom Metazoa; phylum Arthropoda; class Insecta; order Blattodea; family Blattidae; genus Periplaneta; species Periplaneta americana. Next base: position 185,272,089 of record NC_091122.1, on the reverse strand, counting down.
TGGCGTGTTAAGTATCGATAGTACAACTGGCTCTAATCGATTACCACACTACATTTTGGTCAAAGAGTACAAGCTACAGCAATATTATTCTAATAATTCTATGATCTTTGGTTTGTTCTTCTGTGGTTACAAGGTAGCCATCATCATAAAATGACAGTCGATACGAACAGCTGTTAGAGGGGCGGCCATTTTTTCGCTATATACAACGCTTAAACAAGGGGTTTCATGTATATAACTACTGCAAAGCAATTCCCATTGTATAGTTACAGCCTGTTTATACGTACATAGCTTATTCACAGTTTATTAGTAACGTTTTCTGTTTCAACGCTGCATAAGTCTCGTATAAAAACTATACACGGTTTATTAGTAAGACTGTATATCTTTCCCTTTCCAACATAGTAACAACATAAGATCTCAGCGCAGCTGTTTACGTTCCACGAACAAAATGGTCACCTAGTACAATCCAGCAGTTTTAAGTAAAAGTAACGTTTACTAAGTGAATATAAAAACTTACCAAGAGCTTGGTCTCCATTGAAGAGGTTGTCAAAATGCATTTGCATTTTCTTCGGGAACATCTGGACATCGAACACGGTAATCTTGATGAACTTCTGATTGTTCTTGGTGAATGGCTCCCCGACCAGCTTCACGACGGCTTTAAGGTCACCTGTTAATTGTGTGTAATGGATATTTAGTAAATCATTCAGCTGTAATAAGCAACAGTAAACTGATTATAGTAATATCTCAACGCAGAGAGTTCAGTTCCCAATCGATATATTTATTAATTTACTGTTGGGTTCCCGATTATTTGGTTAACGAAATGCAAGCCTGTCAGAAATTGCTAACAAGATACACAAGCTTGCATTGTATTTTTTACTTGGTTATTTGACGACGCTGCATCAACTGCGAGGTTGAAGCGTGAACTGTTGACTTGCTAGTATTATCGATGTACACCTAACTTAGTATTAGTATTTATTTATTTAACCAGGTAGAGATAAGGCCGTCAGGCCTTCTCTGCCTCTCTACCAGGAGATTCCAACTACAATATGAACAATAAAATTACAATTAGTATTAAATTTACAATTACAATAAAATCAAAGTACGAAAAGATTACCTGAATAATTAAAGCTAGATAATTTATCATAGATAATGATGTTATGTTTTATTTAACGACGCTCGCAACTGCAGAGGTTATATCAGCGTCGCCGGATGTGTCGGAATTTTGTCCCGCAGGAGTTCTTTTACATGCCAGTAAATCTACTGACATGAGCCTGTCGCATTTAAGCACACTTAAATGCCATCGACCTGGCCCGGGATCGAACCCGCAACCTTGGGCATAGAAGGCCAGCGCTATACCAACTTGCCAACCAGGTCGACTTTATCATAGAGAAACAAAGAATATTTTATATTTACTGAATTACAAATTAAATCTAGAATAACAAAATTGTATAGTGATGAAATTACTGAATATTGAAATATTTTGTGATAGATTAAAGAAACTATTTACAAGAAATCAATTACTGACCAAGTGCCTAGTAAGTTTTCGTTTGAATTCAATTTTATTTCGACAGTCCCTGATGCTAGCAGTAGCGAATTCCAGAGTCTTGGCAGGGCTATTGTGAAAGAGGATGAGGAGGTGCGATGGGATGGTATTGTTAGTATTGTTTCATGGCGAGAGCGTGTGTTCAGATTGTGGTGGGAAGAAAGGTAAGTGAAGCGAGACGACAGGTACGAAGGAATAGAAGAGTTCAAGATTTCGAAGAGAAAGAGAAGTGAATGTAAATTTCTTTTCTTATCTAGTTTAAGCCAACTTATATTCAAAGTAACCAAACGCAGGACTCTAGTTATTAGTCACCAAATAAAATGTTACATCGTGAAAGTCTGTTAAACAATTTTGTTATCTACTTTTTATGTCTCCTTTGAAAAAATTTCTACAGTCGAAGAAATTAATTTTTAATCTCAAGCTTTTTGTAACTGTGTAATCTGGGCGCGCTTTGTACAGTACCATTCTCAAAGTAATGTACTTACTGAATGAGATGGTGGATTTTCCTTTGCCTGTGACGGGTAACAGAAGAATCTTTCCTTCCATGTCGTAATCTCCTTCTAAACGCAAGTCAGGAACTATGGCTTCAGCAGTGATTGTATATTCCTCTACGTTGTGGCTGAAATGGTGGTAATAATAATAATAATAATAATAATAATAATAATAATAATAATAATAATAATACGAAACGTATACCAGGTGTTAAGTGGATTCTGGTACACCCCAAATATGTATATTTTACATTTATGCTTCGATTTACGTGAAACTTAGAACAGTGTTTATATGATATAAAATACGCCAACATTTGCAAGTGTTATTTAACTACCATTTTCGGTTTAACAGGACATGGTGTTAACTTCCATATTTTCAAATGGAGCACCCTGTATTTTCTTTCATGTGACGTATCATCTATAGATTCTGAGTTCAATGATATACAATGAAGGAAATTTGTGTTGTTCGTCTTTTTGTAAATGACGTTAAATTAGAAGTAACATAGGCTTTGAATAATAATTTATTGAAACTTGGGTTCTTTACACAGAACAAACACATTTCGACGCATTAATCCTGATTAATAATGCATGACTTAATGTATGTTTATTATGAATTTATTAATTTGTCCCACAGAATAATCTCTGTAATGTTGACAATTAATATTTGAGGAAAAAAATCCCCGGCGCCGGAGCGAATTTTTCTCCTCAATTATTAATTAATTAATGTAGTTATTCAAAATGTCTACCATCAGCATCTTGACATAACCTAGTTCTTTCATTTACGGGATTTTTAGCAGCTATTGCTGTTGTGAGTCGATTTTGTAAGTCTTGTAAAGTCGTTGATGGTTTTGAATAAACTAAATTTTTTAAGTGATGAAACACAAAGAAGTCTAAAGGTACGGTCACACGTCGCTACTTTTGCTGCGCAACTTTTGTACTGCAGCTGCAAAAGTTGCGTGTCGTGTTCACACGTAAGCCAAAAGTAGCGCGCTGCACGCTACTTTTCGTGCTGCGCAACCCGAGTGCTGCAAAAGTTGCAACTGGAGGTTGCGAGTCTGTTCACACGCAAGGCGCTACTTTTGCAGCCGCAGTCATGCTGCAGGTTTCCATCTCCGTGTTGACTTCCCAATATACATTTTGTGGTTATGTTCGCATTATTAAGAAACTCATGCGAAAGCTTACTTATCTATTATTTGCTTTTCTGTCGTATCTAGTATTCAGAAATTGGCATTATTTTTACTATAAAGCTTTTAAAAACGCCTATATACTTAAATGATAACCAACAGCATATTCACGTAATAATGTTGGCAGCCCTGCTGTTTGAAACTACGCTACAGAAAATTAAAAAAATGAATTATATCATCAGCAAATATGCTCAGACTGTGTTGTGCATTTAATAAGTGTTACAAATAATTTATTTTCATCACATCTAACATTAAAATGCATCCAAACAATAAAAGTATCATTGGCACATTTGGGTGGCAACGCTGGTTGCAACCGCAGCAAAAGTTTCAACAAAACCGATATAAAAAATGCTGCGGCTGCAACCCTGAGAACCCTGTTCACACGTCGCTACTTTTAAGTTGCGCGCAGCATGGAAAAGTAGCGGGCAGCAGGTTCGGCAGCCGCCACTTTTCGGGTTGCACCGTTGTTCACACGTCGCAGTACGAGAGTTGCGCAGTTTTTTGTACTGGATCGCTGCAAAAGTAGCGACGTGTGATCGTACCTTAACACTGATAAGTCAGGTGACCTAGCTGGCCACAAAACAGATTCATTGTTCCCTAGCCAGGTATCGCCGAATAATTTGTAGCTGGATGTTTACGATCAGTATTCAAAACTCAAGCTGTCTGTGCATTTCTTCTGCACTCGCCAAATGTTAATAGCCTAAGCATAGCCATCTCTTCTGCACTAGTATAATAGTAACGCTCCAGTTTGCATCACCGATGGTTTTAATTGCTAAATAATTGTGCAATAATTTGTCCACATCCGCTACAACAAACCTCATTTGTTTCAACCGCGATCTTCCATACCAGATAAGGGCGCAAATAGCCATAGTAGCGCCCTTTTTAAACCCCAATAACTCCGTAGCAGATATTGTTGTTTCCTTGGCAAAAGACTATCAATTCAAACCTGGACATTAGATTCAGAATTTGAAGACGAGGCGGAAATGGGATTTAAACAGTGGCGGTGCGTCAATAAGAGCACAAGAGCACGTGAACACCTTGTTTCCATTAATGCACGACTACTTTTATTATTTAATACCGTATTGACGTAGTGGGGATGTATAATATCAGAATCCAGTATTTTAAACTTCCCGCATCTTGCATAAACTTCTTATGTAAACTTGGCAACATCCGTTCACGTACAAGCCGTGCTCTTTTCAAGAAGGTTACAGGAATTTCACGCATGCGCGGGAGAAAAGTGTCTTTTGCTGGCCGCTTATGACTCGTCAAGAGCACAAAGCGTTAATTGAACAGTGAATCTATCCTACAGATGTCAGGTGCATCGATCCCTATCGTTCACGTGCCATATCTCGAGGAGGAAATTTAATAGCCTATAGGTGTCAGCATCTCACTGTCAGAACGTTTACTTCATGTGGGTGTGTGTACAGTGCTGCTACGAGAGTGTATTTTGTGAATTACTATACTATAGCATAGTTTGGCTTTCAAACACGTGCTGGCTGAATGTGATGGTGGTATGAATTTAAATATATGAATGTGGTGTATATTATTTAAGAATAATATTTACTGGCATGTATTTATAGAAATCAATCTTTGCGAATGGGATTACAGTACTGGTATAGGCTACAGTGTATCAGTGTGTTGTGAATCAAAATATATTACCGAACACACGCGTTTGTAAATAACGGCACTGTGGTATGTATTAATTTTTAACAAACGTAAACAATTAACTCTGTTCAAGTAATTTTGAATAGTAAAGAACTGGGTAAACTGGCTTACCAGGAAAAATTGGAAATAAAAAGACTGGGTTTCATTATTATTATTATTATTATTATTATTATTATTATTATTATTATTATTATTACATGTTGTTTTGAATTTATATACGGTTTTTTTCGCTAGTGAAATATTGGAATCATGATATTTCACATTAGGCTAAAAGTACGATTTCTAACTCTCTTCGATTTTGGAACACACGCAATATTTTATCACGAGCCGCCACTGGATTTAAATAACACTTTCATATCACATAAACACTTTCACGTAAATCGTAAAATATGTTTGGGGTCTACCAGAACCTAGCTACACCCGGTATATTAATGTTCCAAAGGTCCCAATTTTTATAATATATGGGGAAACAAGTCTTACCAATTGGCTACAACTGCAGCACTGGAAGACCAATTGTATGAAAAGTTTAATATAAAACAACTTTTATCTCGAAAAGGAAGCAACTTACTTACTGGCTTTTAAGGAACCCGAAGGTTCATTGCCGCCCTCACATAAGCCCGCCATAGGTCCCTATCCTGAGCAAGATTAATCCAGTCTCTGTCATCATATCCCACCTCCCTCAAAGCCATTTTAATATTATCTTCCCATCTACGTCTCGGCCTCCCCAAAGGTCTTTTTCCCTCCGGCCTCCCAACTAACACTCTATATGCATTTCTGGATTCGTCCATACGTGCTACATGTCCTGCCCATCTAAAACGTCTGGATTTAATGTTCCTAATTATGCCAGGTGAAGAACAATGCGTCCAGTTTTGCGTTGTGTAACTTTCTCAATTCTCCTGTAACTTCATCCCTTTTAGCCTCAAATATTTTCCTAAGAACCTTATTCTCAAACCCCTTTACCTATGTTCCTCTCTCAGAGTGAGAGTCCAAGTTTCACAACCATACAGAACAACCGGTAATATAACTGTTTTATAAATTCTAACTTTCAGATTTTTTGGCAGCAGACTAGATGACAAAAGCTTCTCAACCGAATAATAACAGGCATTTCCCATATTTACTCTGCGTTTAATTTCCTCCCGAGTGTCATTTATATTTGTTACTGTTGCTCCAAGAATTGTAGTTACTTACTGTACTCTTTAACAGTAACCTACGAAAAATGATTTTCGTCGTCATAATATACTGAACAGCTGATTTAAAGGCGATTCAAGGGCCTTGAAACATGTTCCCGAAGCAGCTGAGAGATTGAAACAGTTGGAACACTTGGAACAGTTGGCACTGATGTTGTAAACATATTCTTATGAAACTGTTCCTTTGAACTGTTATTTTGGAACAGCTTCGTTCATGAAACAGTTACAGTGGAAACTGTTTCTTAAAAAGAACAGTTTATCCCATCTCTAATACAGACAAGCGGTAAAGGGGCAGAAGTGAGAGAGCCTGTTGAAATCGAGGCCAACCTAGGGACCAAAATTGTATAAATCTCCCCTGATAAGATGTAAAATCCTGAAGACTAGAATTGAATAGGCCTAGTATTCAGGAAGCCAGAATTGATAATGACTGTTTATTTTCGAAGACCTGCGAAATAGTATATTAGTTGCAAAAATAGACTATACAACGTAAGGTGAAATAACACAACAGAAATAGAGACTTACTGGAATTTGGCCACGCTGAGGTTCTTCAGCCCATATACTTTGAGGTTGTTGAACGTAATATCGATGTTCACACTGCCTGTCCCTCTACCAATAGCAAGAGTAGTGATAGCCAGCGGATCGAGAGGTAGGATTCCTAAGCTGGGATCGCCTGTAACAAATACATACAAATAATATTAAAGCATACGTACACTATTTTACTTGTGTGCGCTAGTATCGTCTAGCTTCGTAGCTACAAAATTCAGTTCAATCAATCACTTGTTTTCAGTCGTGGATTCATGCTTCCAGTAAATCCTTCACAATTTAATTCACGTAAATTGCTGCATAAAATTACTCCACACATATTCTCTCAACACATTAGGAATCACTTTCTATTGTAATCACATCTATTCCATAACTACAAAACTGTATGTTCTTCGACAGTGCAGACCGGCAGTTACGAAAGTGTGGTTATGTCGTTCCCAGGACATTTGCAGGCATGTACGAAGTAAAAACTGTTTTCATAATAATATAATACTAGGGGAAATACAAAGAGGATGGAGAGCGATGGTAAGATTAGAATAAATTATTTATGTTCCATATTTCATGTTAGGTCTACAGTACTTTTCTTTCAATGGAATGGATGGACCTGTAACTTTCCTTTTATTAAAACTTCGTTATCCTCCCTCATCACACATAGACGGGATTGATGTCTGATTTGTGTTACGTTATTTCATGATCAAATGAAAGTGAGAAATGGAATAACTTTACAAGTATACACGTGGCACATATTAAGTAGACCTATTCATTATTCTCTAAGTACACATTTTGTATTGCTTTCTGGCATATTTGTTCCCCTTTTTCCTTTAGACAACTGTTCGAAGACACGTCTGAACCTTACAAGTGATACCAAGAAGGCATCACTTATGAGGCAACTAGGCCAGAAGATAATGGGGTAGGGTAGCCAGTTCCTTTCCCCCTCCATTGAATACGTCGCCGATTACATATTACAGTAGTCAGACTTCAGATGTATACAAACAATTGTTCTTCCTCTGACACATATCGTCAAGTGAGATGTACTGCCTGATAATAGATGTAAGATATCAGACAGAACCTCAATCAGAGGATTTGTTCCCTTTATTTATTAAAATAATGTTTGTGTGCCAAATTAATTTTCGTTTTCTGTTATATATGTAAACAATGATGCACAACGGCGCTAACACAAAAAAGTAAAAAAAAATGTTATGTTTTATTTAACGACGCTCGCAACTGCAGAGGTTATATCAGCGTCGCCGGATGTGCCGGAATTTTGTCCCGCAGGAGTTCTTTTACATGCCAGTAAATCTACTGACATGAACCTGTCGCATTTAAGCACACTTAAATGCCATCGACCTGGCCCGGGATTGAACCCGCAACCTTGGGCATAGAAGGCCAGCGCTATACCAACTCGCCAACCAGGTCGATACAAAAAAGTATCTTCGTAAACAATTCACATTATAGGATATTCACATTGACTTGAAGTGATTTATTAAACAATGTAATAATAATAATAATAATAATAATAATAATAATAATAATAATAATAATAATGTTTTATTTTCGCTGGTAGAGTTAAGGCCATAAGGCCATCTCTTCCACTCAACCAGCCTTAATCAATACAATACATAAATTTAAATTACAAATATTTACACTACACTTAAAAGGTTCTCCAGCAATATTCTTCACTACACATTTATTTAAATTTAGATAAATCTATAAGGTAAAGTAGTAACTTAATTTATGAGCTAATTTAATTCAATGAATTATAATTAATTTAATATTTGAGATAGCTAGTAAAATGATGAAAATTAATTTAATATAAGCTTACTAGGACTATGTTGCAGGGAGAATATATATATTTCTATTTCTATAATGAGAATATTAATGTAATTGCCATTAGAGGTTTTGTAAATCTATTTAGAGAAATTAATGATAATAATAATAAGAAGAATGGACAGATGTTAGTTTCATTATAAGTAACAAATATTAATCAGGAATTCATCTGTTAAGTAAGAATTTATGTAATTTTGACCTAAATGAAGTTATTGTCCAACAACCCCTTAAATCACTCGGAAGCGAGTTCCAATTTCTAGCTATTCAATATTAACTTAGAAACATATTAAACGATTATCCTTGCACCAAAAACGGATGCCCACTGGACCAGATGATCATATTTTAATTATGTAATTACTTCATAGCTTCATGTGGTATTTTATGAGGTTTTTACGACTGAAATAGCTATTGTTAATTATTAGTAGATCATGACTGACCGAGTAGGCCTACAGTATAAAATATAAGGTCTCGCTCTCAGAGGTTGGAGATTGGAGTTTGGGATGACCCAGAAGTCGTGCTAAAGATGTTGCTTTGCTAATTTTCCAGTATGGAGTGTTGTATACTATACGGAACTGTTACCTATTAAGTAAATAAATCTTTTGCAGATTACATCGCGTCTCTGGTGTGGTATGTTACAATTTTGAGGTTATCTTCAGTGATTTAGGAAGGTCTACAGTACGTTTTTGTTCCGTGTGTTGCGTGAGAGGATATCGAGTTTTCACCCTTTTTTCTTTACAAGAAAAGCTTTAATAAACTTTTTCCTTAACACAGTTAGGGTAACTAGTATTTCAATGCGGTATATAAATTGGAACATTGAAATATCTCTGGTTTTCCGCCGATTCGGCATCCGGTAGTCTTACATTAAAACTAACATTAAATTGATAATTATTATTTAGAACACTTCAGTAGTATTTCATGTAACTGAATTTAAGTTTCCTTCTCCATTTCTGATTCTCTAGTAATAAAATCTGATAAATATAATCTCAGAATTTTGGAATGGCATTTTATTCAGCTCCCGTTGTCTTACTCCTTCAGATTACGTGGAAGGTAACTCACCTTTATACAATGTCTTCGTGAGGGCATCTTCAACTGCCGCCCTGGTACATTCGTCTAGATTGGGGGCGTCTCTTGGGCAGGTTTTGAAGGAAGGTGCTGAAATGTAAACAACGTTGTCTGTATTGCCTTACTTTGTGCAATTAATGTGTTGAGTTGCATTGTATTTGTATTTGTATTTATTTATTTAACCTGGTAGAGATAAGGCCGTCAGGCCTTCTCTGCCCCTCTATCAGGAGATTCCAACTACAATATCAACAATAAAATTACAATTAGTATTAAATTTACAATTACAATTACAAATAATATTACAATTAGTATTAAATTTACAATTACAATAAAATAAAAGTACGAAAAGATTACCTGAATAATTAAAGCTAGATAATTTATCATAGAGAAACAAAGAATATTTTATATTTACTGAATTACAAATTAAATCTAGAATAACAAAATTGTATAGTGATGAAATTACTGAATATTGAAATATTTTGTGATAGATTAAAGAAACTATTTACAAGTAATCAATTACTGACCAAGTGCCTAGTAAGTTTTCGTTTGAATTCAATTTTATTTCGACAGTCCCTGATGCTAGCAGGTAGCGAATTCCAGAGTCTTGGCAGGGCTATTGTGAAAGAAGATGAGTATGAGGAGGTGCGATGGGATGGTATTGTTAGTATTGTTTCATGACGAGAGCGTGTGTTCCGATTATGGTGGGAAGAAAGGTAAGTGAAGCGAGACGACAGGTACGAAGGAATAGAAGAGTTCAAGATTTCGAAGAGAAAGAGAAGTGAATGTAAATTTCTTTTCTTATCTAGTTTAAGCCAACCTATTGCTTCCAGGGATGGGGTAATATGATCATATTTACGAACATTGCTTACAAAACGTACACACAAATTATGAGCACGTTGAAGTTTCATTTTGTTGTCGCTGGAGAGGTCAGTCAGTAAAATGTCCGCATAGTCGAAATAGGGAAATGCAAGTGTCTGCACAAGGGACTTTTTTAAGCAAGAGGGGAGATGAACATTTATCCTTTTTAGCACATGGATAATAGAATATACATTGTCTGTTCTTTAGTCTAGTTCTGTTAAATGGAGAGAATGTAAACTGATAATATTGTTTTGTGCGAGATCGTGCGTATTTGCTTGGTTTCCGCACAAAACCAATCCGCGGTAAGTCTAAAATTCCACATTCAGTATTCCCATAACAATTTCCCTCTTCTTACCGCTTAAGTGACATATTGATTTTACTGCTTTAGGCTTTTAGCATATTATTTTTAGAGACGTTCAATATAGTAATAATTATAAATTGGAAACTTACCACTGCAATTTCACCTAAATTGCACTGTTAATTATTCTTTTTAAATATTTGCAAAAATTAAGTAAACTCTACAACTCCACTAAAGTTACTGCATTCGTGATGCAAGTAACATTAAGGAAGCCGTGAAAAAATCAACAAGATTCCAGATGCCGATGTTAATACTGCAATATGTTATATAAATAATATTGTTAAAATATTAAAATTAAAAATAAATCATTACATAACCTTACCGTTTGTTTTAAGTTAGCATTTATAGACTGGGGGGGGGGAAGACAGACGTATATCACGGCCTGCTGGAATATAGTAAACACAGAAAACATTTTAAAGCAACAATGTTGAAGATAATTTTGTTTTACAAATTTGCCGTCATTGAACAGAAACCAAGTTGGAGATTTCATTGCAACTAATTAGAAATTCCTCTTTCAGGTATGTAATAAACGATCTTCGCACAAAATAATGTACGATACACGAGCGGTATGTTTGTTTTCATGTTCTCGGAAATTAAAAAAACTCAACTACGTTTCGCTTTTTCAAACTTTTACTCGAACATGAAAACTTCATCATACCGCTCTTGTAACGCATAATATTATTACTATTGTGGGCGATAATTCATGTACAAGTTTAAACTTTATTGCACATCTGTTACTAAAAGTTTGTTTGAGTGGATTTGCTACCTGTGTTAGTGATTCATTTTTGTAATTTTATTGTTTACTTGATGAAATGCGAGAAACATTATTACGTCACGACATGATTTTTTTACCCACTACTTAACATAACGCTAACATCCCAACTCTGTCTATACTCACAACTATTCAGTAGTGTTGAAAGTTCAGGGGCACATCCATCTTAACTAGTCAAAAATTGATTTTTTTGTTTTGTTCAAGATCTGGCATATAGAATTCCCCTTTCTGTCTGTTAAATATTTATCTAATTATCTCTATAACTTTCCTATTTATGGCTAAAATATACACCAGGATAGTAGTACACAGCTATGTTTGTCGCTTATCCTCCGAAACTTAAAATTTTCAAACCATTTCCCTCGAAACTAAAAAACTATTAAAGATAATTGCATGAACGTTTGCATGGTTATTGTATAATAGGTCATGATCTGTAATATGAATTAATATATTTGTCCTATCATCATCATCATCATCATCCTTCACGAATTAGGCCTCTGTAGACCTGTTTCGGCCCCATCTAGCAGTCTTCTTAAAGGTCTTCCTGGTCGACGATGTCCTCTAGGTTTATACTGCATCATAATTTTTGGGATTCTTGAATTTTCCATTCTTCTTACATGATCTAGCCAATTGAATTTGTATCTGCTGACTTTTTCTTCTACTGACTCTACTTCTAATTGTTCTAAAATTTCTTCATTCCTTTTTCGGTCTAAAAGAGTATATCCTGCTGTCCTCCTCAAAAATTTCATTTCCGTTGCTTTGATTTGTCCTATTATTAATATAAAAATATTTCTGAGTAAACATTTTCAGGAAAATTAAAAAAAAAACAAATAAAAAATAAAAATTGCTATTTACACTGCAAATAATTTAATGATGCTGATTCGCGTTGTTGCCAGAAATTTCTGGAATTGGCAGGACAGAACACATTTACAATATTTTTAAAATTATGGGATCTAGGATGGAAATGTTGATTAGTTGTAAAAAAATTCCAAATTTCGAGAATTTAAAACATATCAATTTTTTTTTAAATCCAAGTAGTGGTTTTGTAAACGAAGACGTGAATAATAACCTCGTAAATTTTGAAATTCATTTATTCATTCGCTCTGTACACCGAATTTTGACAAAAAACGAAATTTTGTTTTTTTATCGTTTTTCGGTAGTTTAATATGTGTAAAATGATAATATGATTTTATTTCTTCTAATTGTCAACTTTTAGCGCTACTTTCAGCAAAAATAAGCTAAGACTCTTCACACAGTTGCATCAACCATTTTAAAATCTTCATTGAACATCATCAATCATCATCTCTATTCATCTTTATAATATTCATGGGTTGTGACTATCCGGGCTTCTGCGGCGTCGTGTCTGTTGCTAGAGCTAACGTTTCGACCATCCTCTGTGGTCGTCCTCAGAGCTAGCCAACATTAATGAAGGTGGCTTAACTTTTATTTATTAGAAGAACATACAATTTTGAGGGTATACTTTATCATTTTAAGTGCCTATTTTATTATTTTACAAGCCTCTTTTAGGTGTCTGTATTCATTTAAGTGTCCAAAAATCCCAGTCTAGTGATGACTATCCATAAGAAAATCTATATTTCGGATTGACGGAAGCACTCAACTGTGCTATTTGGTGCAGTAATGCTTATATTTTGATAAGAATAGTCCAAGCCTACCGGTCGTTTTCTATCTCAGAAAATACGTAATTAGGCTCATGTGGAGTACAGTTCTTCACAACTACAGTTCTTTACAGATACTTACTTACTTACTGGCTTTTAAGGAACCCGGAGGTTCATTGCCGCCCTCACATAAGCCCGCCATTGGTCCCTATCCTGAGCAAGATCAATCCAGTCTCTATCAACATATCCCACCTCCCTCAAATCCATTTTAATATTATCTTCCCATCTACATCTCGGCCTCCCCAAAGGTCTTTTTCCCTCCGGCCTCCCAACTAACATTCTATATGCATTTCTGGATTCGCCCATACGTGCTACATGCCCTGCCCATCTCAGACGTCTGGATTTAATGTTCCTAATTATGTCAGGTGAAGAATACAATGCGTGCAGTTCTGTGTTGTGTAACTTTCTCCATTCTCCTGTAACTTCATCCCTTTTAGCCCCAAATATTTTCCTAAGCACCTTATTCTCAAACACCCTTAACCTATGTTCCTCTCTCAAAGTGAGAGTCCAAGTTTCACAACCATAAAGAACAATCGGTAATATAACTGTTTTATAAATTCTAACTTTAAGATTTTTTGACAGCAGACTAGATGATAAAAGCTTCTCAACCGAATAGTAACAGGCATTTCCCATATTTATTCTGTGTTTAATTTCCTCCCGAGTATCATTTATATTTGTTACTGTTGCTCCCATGTATTTGAATTTTTCCACCTCTTCAAAGGATAAATTTCCAATTTCTTTACAGATACCGTTTTGAAAATAACGCTTCAAGTTATCTTAAAATAATTTCTTCTTCTACATGTGTTACTTAACCTACTCACTTGAAGTCACGTGCAACTTGATTTATAAAATTATGACAACATGTATTGGAGTAATGAGGCGTGAAATTGCAAGATACAAAGTTTTGCTTACGTAGTTTCTTGGAGTCCACAAATGTAGCAGTGCAGGCTACCAACACCAGACACACAATCTGAACAAGTCCCATATTCATCCGCGCTGCTGCTTCCAGATTCTTGAAGGATCTCCTCGAGTACACTGTGCCACACCATCAGCTGCCCCTGCTTTTATACTGTCCGCTCCCCATTCAGACGGCTTCATTAACAGATCCATTACCGTGTTGACTAGCGAAGGTGAGAAGTTCAACCCGTTTATTTGCGCATCTACAACTTTGCGACTTTATCTGACTCATTTTATAATTATGATAATTTATGTCTACAATGAAGTGCTGAAAAAATATTTGAACTAGCCTATATCCTTCAAGTGGAATTGAGTTGAGCTGCGATGATTTAAGAAAAGAAGCGAAATTTTATAGCTCCACATTTGTGACGGAGAAATTGTGTCTTTATGTTAGTTCGAAGATAAAATAATGTCCATGGAGATGACACATGCTTTCCCATAGGCCTTTAACACCGATTCAGGTCCCTTGCCATGTTGTGAATATATTACTGTTTATAGTTTTTCTTAGGCTGCTGCTGGAAGCGCATAAATGAAATAATTTAATATGCACCGCAGTAACAATTTAGTAATTCATAGTTTTCTGCCCAAGGTAGCCCTTTCACTGCAAACTCAGCATTCTCCAATCTTTCCTGTTTTCTGCCTTCCTTTTAGTCTCCGCATACGGCCCACGTATCTTAATGTCGTCGATCATCTGATACCTTCTTCTGCCCCAAACTTTTCTCCCGTTCACCGTTCCTATCAGCAATAACAATGTATTTTAGTTTTCTGGTTTACACACAAGAGGCACTCTTTATAAACCGGATTAAGAATATTGTGCTACAACAAATTCCACAATTTGGGACATGTGGCCGAAATCTACGGCTGACCACTAGGATCCAGAATGCAAAGCAGAGGTTAAATTAAAAATACAATATAGTTGCGGAGAGAATACGGAACAATGATAAATTTAAAAATAAAGTACAATTTCAGTTCGGAGAAACATGAGATGCAAATACATTGAAGAGTAATGAGATGAAGCGAAAAAAAAAATTACATAGTATTATACAAGTGATTGTGTAGAATGGATAATGAATCTCTCAATACCATTAGACAAATTTTGTTAATGTCCTCATTAGAAAATTTAAGAGAAATGAGAATGGTTTTGTTTAACTTAAATGAAGTCCCCTAGCGCCTAAAAGAAGTCCTTTCACTTCCCATGTATTAATGTTCATTTTGTATCTCTCACTGAAGTGAGGAATACATGGGTTGTAAATAGACTTCTTTTCATTGTTAACGTTATTGGCTTGTTGATCATCCTTGAAACGGACAGTGGGGTCAAGAATGAGGCTTCTTTGATTCCGGCGATCGATGGCTATAATGTCTGCTCTTCTCGTTGACCCATTCTCAGCCAAGCAGTGCATTTCCTCATAAACCTCCCACTTTGCCTTCCGAAGAGTGGTTGCGATGGGGCTTCTCACTTTATGGTGGCAATTGTTCCTCAGTAGTTCTCCTTTAGGGCAATAACCCAGAACATGCCCAAGGGTTTCTACTTCGTCTGCATCCTGGAGACGACAGTTTTGATCTTGAAAGGAACGACCTGGCACCGATCGTACTGCTGCGATGTTTGTGGACATCTTTATGGCATTGGTCCACTCTGAGGATGATATCCCTCTTCTATTACTAATCCAAGAGTTAAATTATGCACCTCAAGTATATAACCTATATAAATTGATACATTGTAATAGTTTACCATGTAATACCATTATAATTATTATAATATTATGACAAAATCCACGCATGTAAAATACGTATTATTATTGATCAACACTTAAGATGGGATAAACAAGTAACATATTTATTGTAATAGACTACGGAAATGAATTGACAAGTTTATAACCCTCCGTTCATATATGCCGATTGATGTCTTGCTTGTGATTTACTTAGCTTTGTTTCAATCTGTCATTCAATACTAAGTAATAAGAAAGTGACATGTGCAATAACAGCGTTGTTTTGGAAGAGAATAAGCTTAAAATATAATGATAAAGTTATAAAAAAATCATATATATATCCTGACTGAGGTTCTGGCTGATATGTACATATATTACCAGGCAGTACATCTCACTTGACGACATGTGTCAGAGGAAGAACAATTGTTTGTATACATCTGAAGTCTGATTAGTGTAATATGTAGCTAATTGGCGATTGTATGCAATGGAGGGGGAAAGGAATTGCCACCCTACCCCATTATCTCCTGGCCTAGTTGCCTTATTGGTGTCACTTATGGCTTCGTACAGTTAACTAAATAACAATGTATAAATCATAAAAAAGGCCAAATGGACTGGGCGAGTGAGCTGGGACTGATTTCGGAATGTCGCTTCATATGAAGAAAAAATACGCCTATATTACACTAACCACTTCTCTTATCATAGATCCATACTATCCACTTGTAAACAGAAAGAAAAATAAAACATTGGACTAACACAGCTCCAGTTTCATTCTCCAGGGATACACCGCAGAGCTTTTTTATATCAGGAATGCTGAAAACGGGCGTAATATATTCCTCGAACATTTATAAATTAATTTTTTAGTAGTATAGTACAATAGTACTAGATAGTATTGGTAAATAACGTAGGCCTACAAGTACAGTTAATAAAATACTATAGGTAGTCAAATTTCATACTTTTTAGTTTTTAAGGAATGATTTTTGTTTCTCATTGTCTTCATAGCAAGGGATTTCATTTTCTTATCTTTTCAATAAAACATTTCATCTGGGTAAGGTTAGTAGTGATAGTAATACTTTTGTGATTAAACAAGTTTTTACATCAGAATCGTTTTTTGCTTCAGGTCTCAAGCCTACTTGGAATATATGGACGTCTCGGCTTCATGGTAAGTCTATCTAATCCCCACTAATTATTTTCTTCACATTGTGACCGGGTTTATATCTGAGGGGGACATAGGGATTACACGCCTCTCCGTAAGAGGATACTCCAATTTGGAAACACGTAATTTTATTGTGCATAGATGAACGTATGTACTCGTTGGTTAATTTTGTTACTTATTTCATAATTTTCTTTACTTCGGGCTATTTTTGTTTAGAATTTGTAATTATGAATATATTAATGTGCAAAGACAAACATAGCATCTTATGACGCTTTTCTTTTTGGGATGTATAGATAAGGACATATTAAACACTATTTAATCTGTATTCACTCTCAATTTTAATTTTATTTTTGTCTGTATTGGAATCCCCTCCTGAGCACGAGTCTTACTCATTCAGGAGTGGGCTAGTTTATCTTTCATTTTATTTATTAACTTGTATTCATTTCAAACTTACTAGCAGTGAAAATAAATAAATAAATAAATAAATAAATAAATAAATAAATAAATAAATAAATAAATAAATAAAAAGGATATAAGTCGATTACATATAAGCGAAATAGAATTTCTTAAAGCTATAGCTCACTAGAGAGATAAGAAAACGGAATAGACCAGTGGAATATATTTAACATAAATGGCAGTTACCCAAAGAAAGACTGGATAGTTAGAATATTCTAAGTCCCAGATACAAGACACTGCGCATGATCGCAGATACACAAGATGACGCGTAATTGAGTTACTTAAATCACCATAGTTACCAGAGTTTACCCGCTATATCTGGCGTTTTTCAGTGTCAGTTTAGCGGGTAAAATTTGTATGACTAATATAAGGATTTAGCAGATATTTTTAGCACTTATATCGGCAAAATAATCGCATTTTAAATTGACAATATAGCAAATTATAGACTTCTGCAGTGTTTCATAGCGGGCTATTGATGTGGTTGTCTGTGGTCTATACGGGCTATTCCATCTCAAATCGACCAAAATATAGAGAAAATTGACCTTGCAATTTTTAAATACAATGAAATTTTTTCTGTCCGTAGACAACTATGATACAATGCTTTGTGCAAAGTTTGAGGCATCAGAACTTAATAGTGTTTAAATTAATAATATTTAAAATTTATCGTATTTTCATAAAATTAGCAACTTTAAACTGTTGTGACTCCGAAACCCTTTCACCCAGTGATCAAAATCATGGTTTATTTTGATGCTGAGAAGTTAAAGTTTATATTGACATGTAAACAGTTTTTCTTACTTTTTATGGAAATGGAGAAATTTAGATTTTTCTTCATTAAGACACCTTTGGCCACGAAAAAAAAATATTTTAAAAATATATGGTTAGACTCCGCATTGAAAGTACAAATAAACACATATTTTTTACTGGTGGTACGTTGATAAAAACGTATTGAAAATATCAAATAAAGAAAATAAATAGTACGCGCGTGAACTAACCAGCTGACTGTGAGACGGGAGGTAGTCGAGACAAGCAAGGCCAGGAGACAAACACGTAATGTGTCGTCTAGCAGTCATGGCTGTGCTACCTTTATCACAAGTTTTCATAAACACAGGAGTAAAATGAGCCCAACGCTCGCTCATCTTCAGCTCTCGGCCAGTGCGTGCGGTACTGCGCCGTTCAAGTCCAGGCGTGTGAAAATAATCTATTTAATATCCTCGAAACCTATTGCCGAGCCACTAAGCAAACAATGCCGAATCCCTCTTAATAATGCAAGGTTTATTCTCAATATTTTTTTACATTTTTACAAATGGCCAAAAAGCCTAAAAGCAAGTAAAATCAGATTATCTGTCTCTCTGTGTACAATAAAAATAAGGATTACTTCTTATCATAACCTACCAAATGTCAGCTTCAAAATAAGCTCTCGTTCAATGTTCTGCAATAAATGGTTCCAGAGTTCTGAGCGCTGAAAGAGGCTTGTTTTTATAAAATACGCTAAATTTGTCGCTCAACAACACGAAAACCGTTTGATTTTCGATAATATATTTTTGAAAATGCACTCCCCTCAGCACCTTGTATAAGTAGAGAAAAAATTAGAGTATAAAAAAATGCGAGGTTTTTTACTGTTCGATTTCATAGGAATAGCCCATATGGACTTCAAGCGACCACAAAAAAGAAGTCCGAGTGTGGTCGGTTCCGCCCACAACACAATCACACAAAAACTACAAAATAATCGCAAAGTTATGGTCCGTGTGAGTTCAGAATTACTATGAAAGTTCTCCATAAAATTATGAACATGGCTTTTAGAAGTTTACGTAGAAATAACGGACGAATGGTGCGTGTATTACTGTGATTTCTAAAAGAAATATCATTCAGACTTGACGGATATTTACGGATAACATTTGTGGATTGAAATTAGTAACCCGTAACAATGTGGTATGGTGCAATATTCAACAGACCATTCTTAAAAAATACGAAAACTTTCTGACCAGTATGGATGATTATCAATAATTTCTTCTTTGTGTAGGTAAATAGACAATTGACTCGAATAAGGTCAAGCGTATTCGTTGCGTAATATCCAGGAGCATTCACGGACGTTGTGTACGGTGTCAGTAAAGATAGCTTAAATATTTGCATAGGCCTACACTGTTTTGTACTATCCGGAATATGTTATAAGAGTTTACAAATATTAACAGAAACACTCTGCAAGGTGAATTGAAGTGGAAACGTGGGTGGAGCATTGGATACCGACATCCCAGTAGACTGAAGTGATAACAGAACATTATCTTCTCCTATCGCTTTTATGTCTTCCCATTCGAAGTGACAGCAGCAGATACTTACTTACTGGCTTTTAAGGAACCCGGAGGTTCATTGCCGCCCTCACATAAGCACGCCATCGGTCCCTATCCTGTGCAAGATTAATCCAGTCTCTACTGTACTCCAACCACAAGAAAGTCTCGGGGGAGTGAGACGCAGCGGGGTAATGCTGTGAATGAATGTTGATGTCATAAGATGTCATAAGGACACACACGTGGGTACACGCATCTCTATTGGCTAGCTCTCACAGCACAAACGATAACACTGATACACACATATTTATGCTACCCTAGTTACAAAATTAGATCACTGTTAATCCCCTGGTCTTTTAATCCCCCCATGCAGGAAATAACATATGCAAGAGAGCGCATGTTTTTTAAACAGATGTTATAACGGTAATATTATCTATCTACTTCGCTCCAATAGATGACGCAATAGTAAGCACATTCCTTTCACGGTTAATCTCTTGGTTGGAGAACAGTATCATCATATGCCACCTCCCTCAAATCCATTTTAATATTATCCTCCCATCCACGTCTCGGCCTCCCCAAAGGTCTTTTTCCCTCCGGCCTCCAAACTAACACTCTATATGCATTTCTGGATTCGCCCATACGTGCTAAGCCCTGCCCATCTAAAACGTCTGGATTTAATGTTCCTAATTATGTCAGGTGAAGAATACAATGCGTGCAGTTCTGCATTGTGTAACTTTCTCATTCTCCTGTAACTTCATCCCTTTTACCTCGAAATATTTTCCTAATAACCTTATTCTCAAACACCCTTAACCTATGTTCCTCTCTCAAAGTGAGAGTCCAAGTACTCATTGTAAGGTTTCGTAACAAGCTGTTTTTTACGGTGATGGGTTGTTAGCCCTTCGCCCAATCCCCAAGCTGGAGGACCACCCCTTATCGGCTGTCCACGATGCTTATTCAATATATTCGCAGCTACCCTCCATATCTGGAGGCCGTCTCCTCTATCCGCAACCTGAGGACGCGCCATGCCGTGCAGCAGATGACAGCTTTTCTAATAATAGTAAAAGTTTAATTTTTCGGGAATAGTGTACAGATGATACTGCTAAGGTTATTGTGTGTTATAGGAAATAATCACCTGTTGAAAATGAAGTTTTCTTGCGTTAGCCTATATGTGCTGAAAATTGAGAGTACTTTATATAACTACAAATAGCTTAAGAATCTTTCAAGAGTAAGTCTTCTATTACTCCACTACTATAACTACCACTGCTGCTACTACTACTACTACTACTACTACTACTACTACTACTACTACTACTACTACTACTACTACTACTACTACTACTATTACCATCACCACCACCACCACCACCACAAATATTGGTGCTATAGGTACAAACAAATCTGGCACAATATACATCTGGCCAATATTCCTACGGCATGGCAGACAACGGTTTATTGTTATATCAATCAAATTATACCGACGGAAGAAAGGAAACACCGACACCATCTGACGGACTCGCCTGCATGTAAAACATGCGGTTTCATAGACACATTGAAACACCGTGGAACTGCAAAAACGACTTGGAACGGAGCAAAAAACCTATTGCAGCAAATATGACCTACGTCAAAACTGAATGACCGGCATCAAACCTTATTGTTAATGGATCCTCCAACAGACAATGCGGTATTCGTAAAAGCTTGGCTTGCCGCAGGTGTTTTGCATTACCAACTCACGGCTTCATCCCATACGATGGAGGAATTTGTAAAAATACTAACAACAGAACGCAAAAATTTTGAGCAAAAGTACAGCGGCAGATATTCCCAGAATTGTCAAGAACTACAACTGTTGCACCTCTAGAATATGGATATATGTTATGAACTGTTGATTGTGTTTGTCATACGTTGTTCCTAGTGTAAGTCTATACATGGGGTCATTGAATAAGTAAGGTCTTGTCTGACAAGAAAAGGAAATGATCAAGTATTACTCATTTGGGTGATGTCTAGGAATACAGGTTTCAGTTCGTATCTGTGGTGTTATGGAGAAGTGTTAACATATACGGTATGGTAAAGTTGCTTGGTTCAAAGACTTTGGTCTAGAAACAGTGACAAGTTTAGGTATGAACGTGTGTAATAAATATATGTATATTTTCACATACTGACAACAAACTGGTATTTTTGTAACACATGAGATGACTACGTTCTCAAAGAGAGGCTGCATCTAATAGGTTAAGAAAGAGTATTTGTTTACCATTGCACTCTAATTTTATCAAAATAGAAGTATATGTGAGTTTATTTTTCACAAAAAGGGTCGGTTAAGATGTTAAAAAATTAACAGAGGATACAGTTAGTTTACAAATTATGATAAAACTGACCAAAAGATGTATTAGTTGCGATATTTTTAATACATTTTAAATAAAAAAAACAGGATTCGGCGCAGTGGCGTCGTGGTGTAAGGTATCATGTCTGGACTCGCGTTACGGAACGACCGCTGGTTCGAATCCTCATGGGGAAGGAATTTTCTCGTATGGTACCGGTGCCCACCCAGCATCGTGATGAATTTGGGGAGGTATGATAGGCAGCGAAATCCGGCTACGAAAACTAGCTACAACAGCTGGGGGATCATCGTGCCAACCACAGGATACCTCCGATCTAATTGGATGAATTGAGCCACAGATAATTTTAGGTACAACCATGATGGAGTATTTGGACCTCAGTTATCCAGGAATCTCTTGAGAGGACGCCTTTGATTTATTCTACCTTCTGTCCCGTGTTTGGGAATGAACCGTGGAATCACGTCCCTCCACTCTCTTTTCTAGTTGGATACCATCACTTCTATATTTCTCTGTTTTTAATATGATTACAGATTTAGTATTGCCAGATATGTTATAACTAGTTTGCTTTAATATTGTGGAGGGTTTGAAAGGTCTGCTTGCGCGCATATATTTATTTTTATTTTTATTGGGTTATTTTACGACGCTGTATCAACATCTCAGGTTATTTAGCGTCTGAGTGAAATGAAGGTGATAATGCCGGTGATATAAGTCCGGGGTCCAGCACCGAAAGTTATCCAGCATTTACTCCTACTGGGTTGAGAGAAACCCCTGGAAAGAAGCTCAGTCAGGTAACTTGCCCCTACCGGGATTTGAACCCACCTGGTTTCGCGGCCAGACGCGCTGACTATTATGTGTATGTGTGACTTGAGTCTAAGTGACGTCTTGTTGCATTTTCGTGATAGCCGTATGATACGCGTAACATTTACAGTGGGCAATTATTTCTTAAAAGAACAGAATTTGAGGAGCGAAGAATACCTGGGCATGTGGGGTACTCTCGGAGGCGAAGTATATTTCTTAGACTGAGAAATATTTGAACGAAACCACTGCCTCTTGCAGTTTCATTGACATCGACATATTGCAATATGCTGGACAGATGCCCTGGCGTCGTAAATGCATTTGGGAAAAACTAGTATTACTACAGAAAAAAATGTGAGAATTTTACAAAGATCACATCTTGCTCCTCCGGATTATCTTTATTTATTTATTTATTCGTTTACTTGTTTACTCCTGTACGTGTTTATTTATTTGTTTAGTTTTTTGTTTATTTGTTTATTCTTTGTTGCTTATTTGCTTATTTATTTATCTGTTTATTCATTTATTGTTAATGGTGGGTACTTGACTGTTCGTCATTCATATAATATTTGAGGAGAACAATTCGCTCCGGCGCCGGGGATCGAACCCGGGTCCCTGATTCTACGTACCAAGCGCTCTGACCACTGAGCTACGCCGGAGCGAATTTTTCTCCTCAAATATTATTTGTCAATATTACAGATATTATTCTGTAGGACAAATTAATAAATATATAATATTCTCATAGCTGCAGTGCATATGTCTGTACAGATTACTGTGCACTTAACTGCGGAATCCCGGCCAAACAAGTCACTCAGCTGAGTGCGCTCCTAGTATAATGGCAGTTGACATTGGACATATACGTCAACATATATGCCGAACTTAGAATCAGGCCACAAAGGGAAATATTGAAGGAGGAGGATTCGGTCCGGTGCTGTGGATTGAATTCGGCGTAGCTCAGTGGTCAGAGCGCTTGGTACGTAGAACCAAGGACCCGGGTTCGATCTCCGGCGCCGGAGCGAATTTTTCTCCTCAAATATTATTTGTCAATATTACAGATATTATTCTGTAGGACAAATTCATAAATCTATAATGTTCGTCATTCACCCACATGAAGCCAGTTGTCTAGACCAATTTACCAACAGAGTCGTTGCCCAGGGTGCGCCATAGGAGGCTGGTCTACACTACATCCCCACAAGATGAGATGATGTTGGAGATTTGAAATTCCACAGGGGAACCGGAGCTCCCGGAGAAAACCCCGAAGTCCAACAGAAGTTATAAATCGGGAGTACGCTGGGGATCGAATCCGGTCCGCAGGAGTATAAGTCCAGCGCTCTAGCCACTAGACCACCGCTCCTCCTCATTATTAACTGGAAGAATGTCCAGAAGGAAAACTGAAATACACACACAGCCCCCCAGTACGACATGTTACTGAACCTGCTAATTGTGTTAGTGTCTGATTATAGCTGCGAAGAAGGATGTTGCAGCGACACGATGGGCGTCGTTCAAACAGAGTGGAATGCTGATATGTTGCAAAATAAGGGTTTTCCAGAAGCGAAGCCACGTGCAGTTGATTTAGTTGTGTCATCATTCGTAGGTGAGAGATAAGTTGTCAATAATCACGAGTGCCAGTAATATTATTATTCCTAGAAGACTGCCAGCAGATACACATTACAGCTGAACCTCCTCGACACTTCGATGTTAGTCGGTCGTCTCCAGTGTTAACATTTCCAGCTACGAACCCATAGGACCCACATTCATCCTTGACAACATAGTGGAGATTTTTCTATATTTTCACAGAGACTGAGTCTGTGCCCAATTTTATTTAGAGTTTAGGCCTGAGGTGTCCACACAACTAACGGAATCTTCAATAATTGGATCATATGCTATCAAGTAGTGTGATTCCTTATAAATTTTTGGAATTTGAATTATTGAATATTACATGATATAATATCATAAGTTAAATGATAGTATTACAATTTTAAGTAGAAATTGAAAAAAGCACACACACAAGTTGGAAAAAATATATATATATATATATATATATATATATATATATATAGTGAAACCTCTCATTTACGGACATCGAAGGGACGTAACAATCTGTCCGCATCTGGGAGGTGTCCTTTATTGGGAGGGACGCCCCCCAATCTAACAGTAAATTTATAATATGCATTATGTATTCCTCCATGCTTTAAATGAAATGTATTACTGTAGTTTAATTCTAAATACAGCATACTACAGTAAATTCTTTGCAACTTTGAACTACAGTAGATAAGGCCGAAAAAGGAAAATACAGTACTGTGCCATGCAATTTAATTCCAGCGGTCTTACTAATAAAAACTCTATATACAGACGTTTAACTGTCTTATACTTATACAATGAGTAGCTCGTTTATACGTCGTGTGTAAATTCCTTACTAATAATCACTACATACGTCGTGTATAACAGTATAACTGTTACACAGCTACGTCATAGTTTCGTCATTACTTCGTTACGAAAGATAATAGAATATCTGAGGTTCTCTATTGCATCCAGTAGAGCGCTCTAGTGTGGTGTGTTAAGAATCGATAGTGCAACTGCTCTGATCGATTACCACACTACATTTTGGTCAAAGAGTACAAGCTACAGCAATATTAATCTAATAATTCTATGATCTTTGGTTTGTTCTTCTGTGGTTACAAGTTAAACATCATCATAAAATGACAGTCGATACGAACAGCTGTTAAAGGGGCGGCCATTTTTTCCCTATATACAACGCTTAAACAAGGGGTTTCGTGTATATAACTACTGCAAAGCAATTCCCATTGTATAGTTACAGCCTGTTTATACGTCCATAGCTTATTCACGGTTTATTAGTAACGTTTTCTGTCTCAACTCTGCATAAGTCTCGTATAAAAACTATACACGGTTTATTAGTAGGACTGTAGGTCTACAGTTATGCAGTACTGTAATTTACAGTTTCCAACTTAACCTTTACATCCAGGTGCCATGTCTCTCGAAACAGAACAACTGATTGAAGTGAAGAGAATAATCTTACTAACCCTGTCACGATCGCGGAAACCTTGGACCCATCAGACAGGTTAAATATGATGACTTAGTTTATTCACTCGCTTCCAGCTAACAAGGGGTATCCGGCTAGGCTAGTGCTAGCCTACGACACCCTTATGTTATGTTTCATGTTAAGGAATTTGTGTACAGTTCTCAAAACTAAATTTTCCATTTTTTTAACACATTAAGGTCTTGAAATCCAAGTTCTGTCCGCAGTCAGGAGGTAAAGCAAGCTTTAGGACTGTGAAACAGCTGTCCGTGTCCGTGTCCGTGTCTGAGAGTGTCCGTAAACGAGAGTTAAATTTACCATTATTTCTACATTATTTCAGTTGGGACATAAAAATCTGTCCGTAAATGAGGAGTGTCCGTATCTTGGGGTGTCCGTAAGGAGAGGTTTCACTTTATACGAAAAAAGTTAAATAATGGACAGTTGCAATTTATAGAAATATAATATTTAATTCTGTTACTGAAATTGTTGTTATTAAGGTTACTTAATTCTGGATTTATTTAATGAACTTATTATATAATCTACTACTACGAGTACGAGGCTGGACATCTTTATAAAATTGGAAGCTTCAACTCTCCAAATTGTGCCCTGTGTCGTGAAGACAATTGTACAATCAGTAAGGATCACCTTTCGAGTTATCTCTCAAGACGTCACCTACAAGAACGCTGACTGGACTTTATTGAGAAGCAGGAAAGTAAATGAAATATATCCAAGCATTACTACTACGGTATACAAACAGTCCTGAAATTCTCGCTCTGATACTGCGCATGTCCGTATCGTATCCATGGTGAAGTTTGTTTATCTAAACTCATTGTTATTTTGTTGATACATACTGTGATATAGTGAAGATTTGCTGAAATGGTTCTTACAACAGAGGAGCATTATTTCCGGTCATACGAAGTGGGGCGTCAGAATGGGCCAAGCTTGCTCCACGTTAAAGAGCAGCACCAGGAGCGATTTAACAAATAGCAGAACATTGTTAGTGGTTATCGTCCATAAGTTCCGTCGTACGGGATCAGTTTTATGTCGCCTTGCATGTTATAATGACTTATCCTGATTTTCAGATTATGTTTGTAATTTCAGTACTCCGTATGACCGGAAATAATGCTCGACAACAAACACCTTCTGTGTTGTGAGAACCATAATTGCAGAAATCAACACAACACTGAATTCACAATATATCAAACTATTGTATACAATAAATAAATAAATAAATAAATAAATAAATAAATAAATAAATAAATAAATAAATAAATAAATAAATAAATAAATAAGGAAATAAGTAAATAACTAAATAAGTAAATAACTAAATAAATAACTAAATAAGTAAATAACTAAATAAATAACTAAATAAATAAATGAGTAAATAAATAACTAAATAAATAAATAAATAAGGAAATAAATAAATAAATAAGTAAATAAGGAAATAAGTAAATAAATAAGTAAATAACTAAATAAATAAATAAGTAAATAAATAACTAAATAAATAAATAAATAAGGAAATAAATAAATAAATAAGTAAATAAGGAAATAAGTAAATAAATAAGTAAATAACTAAGTAAATAAATAAATAAATAAATAAGTAAATAAGTAAATAAATAAGTAAATATTAAATAACTAAATAAGTAAATAACTAAATAAATAAATAAGTAAATAAATAACTAAATAAATAAATAAGTAAATAAATAAATAAGTAAATAAATAAATAAATAAATAAGTAAATAAATAAATAAGTAAATAAATAAAGAAATAGATAAGTAAATAAGTAAGTAAATAAATAACTAAATAAATAAATAAGTAAATAAATAACTAAATAACTAAATAAATAAATAAGTAAATAAATAACTAAATAAATAAATAAGTAAATAAGTAAATAACTAAATAAATAACTAAATAAATAAATAAATAAATAAGTAAATAAATAAGTAAATAAATAACTAAATAAATAAATAAGTAAATAAATAAATAAATAATTAAATAAATAAGTAAATAAATAAATAAATAAGTAAATGAATAAATAAGTAAATAAATAAAGAAATAGATAAGTAAATAAATAAATAAATAAGCAAATGAATAAGTAAATAAATAACTAAATAAATAAATAAGTAAATAACTAAATAAATAAATAAATAAATGAATACTTCGTTGCTAGGGAAACGTGGACAGCAGATGAGCGATAATTTCAGTACTGTTTGTTTTGGCGTACACTGTACTACTATTAGCCAATATAATCTTGGTCCAATATATGGAGAATGAATTTCCCAGATTTTGTATTGCATTTTGGTTCAGGTAGAAGAGAAATATACTATTTCGTCTAGCATGGTGAAATGTTTCTGTGTCATCTGTACACTTACAGTGATTTCTATGAGAAAAATTGTTCAACATTATGGACATAAAATTTTGAAATGTTGGGTAATCAACAGATTTTCAAAACAATTATTCTTTTATGAAGCAATGACCGTGGAATAAAATGTCTTTCGGCGCTTCCTCCCCAACAAATTATACCATATCTAACGATAGACTGAAATATTGTTATTATTAAAATATCCATGAATGAATAAATAATTTCGGAGAACGACAAATTTATAACTAGTTTGACGGGGTCTGTTACATATACATGTTTATCCCGTCTTATATATTGTTCAGTGATTGATGATACATAAGTATTTAACTTGTTAAGCTTCTTACAAACATGAACAATTACAATTTGTAGGGCATTAACAATAACAGTGATATAGGAGTATTTTTGACATTCATTACAGTGAAACCTGGGCTTCCTTATCCAGTATTCCATCTACAGCATTTGTGCGCCATCTTGTTTAGTTTCTTTCCTAAACCTTCAAGATTCGCAATCATCATAATCTTCCTAACTTTTATGTCTAAGAATGTGGTTCATTATCGGTTTCTCTTATTTGCTTAGTTCGCAGTAATGTGGACATTAGTAATAGATAGCAGCTCCCAAGTCTTTAAGAGGAATACTTTATACAGGGTGTTTCAGAAGGAATAGTGTATTTTGGTATGTTGTAATATCGAAGCAATGAAGTTCAAATAAACATGTGTACAAATGTTAATATTATTTGAAAAGTACATTATTGTATGTAGGCCTATTTATTGACTGACAAAACACAACTAACACTTTGTAGTAATTATTGAAAATCCCACGATTGTTATCAATACAGTTTTCTGCTCCAGTAATAATAGTACGTTTTGTTCTTATCGTTCCGCGCCGTGGCGTCGCGGTCTAAGGCATCCCGCCTAGGACTCGCGTTACGGAATTCGCGCTGGTTCGAGTCCTCATGAGAGAAGAAATTTTCTCATGAAATTTCGGCCAGTGTATGGGACCGGTGCCCACCCAGCATCGTGATGCACTTGGGGAGCTACGATAGGTAGCGAAATCCGGTTGCGAATGCCAGCTATAACGGCTGGGGGGATCATCGTGCTAACCACACGATACCTTCATTCTGGTTGGATGATCGTCTACCTCTGCTTCGACATGTGGGCATGAGGCCAGGCTAGGCCCTTCACGGGCTGTAGCGCCACGGATTATTATTATTTGTTCTTATCAGGTTTTTTATGTTTTTTATGCGGGCGGCTTGTACCTTTGCCATTCTTGAAGATGAATATAAGAATTCACCACGTTTTCAAGGTTTACTCTAACTCGTCTCCGGGTGGACCAAAATAGGACGTGGTGAATTCCTTTATTCACTGTCTGCAATAGAAAAAGTCCAGGTCTCGCTTTTCCTGAATAGCTCACCATTGCTTTCTGCAATAATCGTAACTAGTGCTGAGAAGACTCCGTACTCGTTAAATATGCAACTTATTGGCAGTTATCACTGTCATGGAGTTTACAAGCTGTTATAAAGTCTATTATGCAGAAGATATAACTCAATGCAATAGACGGCATACAATAAAAATATGTAAACTATTAGAGTAATTCTAAAGTCTTTAAAGCAATCACCTTGAATGTCAATACTGGACACGAACCTTGATCCGTAAGCCATTCAGTGTTGAGGATAAATAAGAGTGAATAGGTGACTGGTGTCAAGGGAATGTGGAGACTTTTCATTAACAAGTTCTTGCAGGCAACGTTTGCTTTTCACACCTACAAATCAAAGACTTGGACAAAAAGAAAAGCATGTGTTTCCTTCTGAGAAATTGGCAGACTTTGTTCACATGTAAGCCTTTATTATTATTATTATTATTATTATTATTATTATTATTATTATTATTACTAGTGGCTTGTGCAGCAATTGCTGCAAACTAAGTCCATAAAAAGTTCAAATAAAAATTGTTCAGATTTATTTTCAATGAAGAATACCAGACATTTTGATAGTTATTTGCTTCCACAATGGTGAAACATACTCCCTCTGAATGTTTTTTTATGCCAAATACTTTTCCTTGAACCTATCCGTGTTCAGTTCTTGAGTTTCAATGCGAAATCGCTAGTAACAATGTCAGGATGATCAATGGGTTTTTCATGTGGGAGTAATGCAGTAGCTATTTCGGGTCATTGCGGATTGTATGTGAAAGTTAAGGAAATATAAGGTTTGTCATGCTTTGAACAAAAAAGACTTAGTATCTTGGTATAGCTGCTGCATGTTTCGTGAACTACCCTGAAATTTAGATGGCAGAATCACTTTTTCCCTACAACAAAATATGCTTGGCAGCGATCACAAATCTAATCAATTAAACCAAAGAAATATGAAATTGATTTCGATGTAGTTTAAAGACGCAGTTAAAATAGGAAGCATGACTCAATTACTACCAAGGAAAGTTAGAGAATCAGACATATAAATATCTATATCACACTGCCATTACATATATGAAAAGGACCCACATCACTTGATTAATAATTGTAAAAGTATTTCATTTTTAATAACAATATTGTTACCTTACGTAAGTTTTATAGTTTTCAGTAACATAAGTTTATATAGGCCTATAGCCGTTACTCAGTAAATTATATAAATGAAGATCTAATATAAAATATTCTTTCTGTGCGTCTACTTACATAAAGCCCCAAAAGATTTCACTTTCATATATCAGTATAGCATTATGTGTTGCATTAACTATAATAATATTTCATTTTTAATGGTAATAATGTCATCAAACATTCTTAAGTTTTGTAGTTCTTAATATCCAATACACAGCTGTACTCGGAAAACTACAGACCAGAGAATCAGACCTGTAAATTTTTTTTTACACGTTATCAAAAAATTGCACAAATGAAGATCGACATATTGGCATTATGATGGGAAAGAATCGGAGCCGTCTGAACTCTATGTCAGCAATCCTGTAGGTCATGATCTTCGTGTAATAGCCTATTGTTTATTGTAGTGTGTGTTTTGTTTTATTCCGAAATGCAACACGGCCGACTTGATGCTCACTTCGCTTAAGGAAGCGAACATCAAGTCGGCCGTGAATGCAATTAATTAGTTCTCAAAACTGGCGAAAGATAGATTTTGGAAAAAAGGAAAATGATGTAGGAAAATTGACATTTCACTGAAAACTACTATTTTTCCGAAAAACTTTGGGTTCCAAGATTCAAAATTAGGGTCATTTATTAAAATCCGTTCAGCCGTTTTCCCGTAATTTCTATTACCAGTTCAAATTATATATATATATATATATATATATATATATAGATTATTATTATTATTATTATTATTATTATTATTATTATTATTATTATTATTATTATTATTATTGCATATAAAGTGTTAGTTGGGAGGCCGGAGGGAAGAAGACCTTTGGGGAGGCCGAAACCTAGATGGGAGAATAATATAAAAATGGATTTGAGGAAGGTGGGATATGATGGTAGGGACTCGATTAATAATCTTGCTCAGAATAGGGACCGATGGCGGGCTTATGTGAGGGCGGCAATGAACCTCCTGGTTCCTTAAAAGCTATTTTTTAAGTATTATTATTAGTATTATTATTATTATTATTATTATTATTATTATTATTATTATTATTATTAGCATATAGAGTGTTAGTTGGGAGGCCGGAGGAAAGAAGACCTTTAGGGAGGCCGAGACGTAGATGGGAAGATAATATTAAAATGGATTTGAGGGAGGTGGGATATGATGATAGAGACTGGATTAATCTTGCTCAGGATAGGGACCGATGGCGGGCTTTTGTGAGGGCGGCAATGAACCTCCGGGTTCCTTAAAAGCTATTTTAAGTATTATTATTATTATTATTATTATTATTATTATTATTATTATTATTATTATTACTATTTGCGACCCCCCGGTATCTGCTCTGTCAACCCTCAGAGGGCCGCGGACCCCCGGTTGAAAATCACTGTCTTAGATATTAATTTGGCCGATACAACCTACTGTTTGTTTATGCAGGCTGTGTCTGTAATAATTATTTCTTGGAAAAAAATAATTACGAAGTGGGTGAAAAGTCCGCATCAACCTTGTCATCAATATAGATTTAAAATTATTTGACTTGTCTATTAGGCTCCAAAACATCCGTATGTACTCCTTCATGATCTCTGCGTCTCCCTCCAGGTCCGGTTGCTCATTTTCCGTATCATTTGTGGCGTAACAGTCGTGAAGGCATTCAGGTTCGAAACGCAGAGCCTTTCGCGGGCATCCTGCTTATGATCCGCCAAAGAGAATTGTCTGGCGTAATGAGATCCGGACTTCGTGGTGGCCATGACAAGGGTAAAGGAAAGTTATCGGATCCCGAGCATCACCGTTTGGAAAGAGCTCATTAAGGCGCAGTAGCACACTCATGATGGGATGAGCTGTTGTTGAAGCGTCATACTATCCGATACTCTTGAGTTCAAAACAGTTGCTGTAGATCTGTGATTTCGGTATCAGATGGACTTTGAGACTTGAAAAAGAATCACGTGAAACTTTTTTTTTAACGTGTAAAAACTTAAAAAGTAAAAATTTTCTCTCTTGTAAAGTATTTTTCTTTTTTGAAGATTCTCTTCTGGCAAATCATCAATTCCAATACATCAACTCACATTCTTACTGACAAGAATCTGGTTTGAATTAAAATGTCTCCGTCATTTATCTGTAGTCTTAGAAACAACACAAAACAATCGACGATCCATAGTTAAAGATAGATAGTTGATAGCCGTTCCAACCAGGGTTTAATAATCGGCCTCCTAATCAATTCTAAATGAATATTTACATTTAATTCAATTTTTCTTTAATATAAACCCTAGTTAGGTAGGCTATCACTGAGAAATTTATTGGAAATGCAACAAACGATTTAGGCTACAAGACAAATTACATTTTATAAAGAATATAAGTGATGATTAATTATGCTAATCGATGACTTCAGTGCAG
The DNA here is from genome assembly GCF_040183065.1 of Periplaneta americana. Lineage (NCBI taxonomy): Eukaryota > Metazoa > Arthropoda > Insecta > Blattodea > Blattidae > Periplaneta > Periplaneta americana. The sequence goes on along the minus strand of NC_091122.1, from coordinate 185,238,891 downwards.
TGGAGGATATAGTGTCCAGGGTGCTGTGAGGAACTTTTAATTTTTGGAAGACTTCTAAGGACTCCCGTAGAACAGAAGCCATTCCGCTGTCACGTGTTAGCCCTAATATTTTAATTATTACTTTTAATATATTAATTATTTAAACTATATGAAGGTGTTGTAAATTCATGTAGTCCTATGCAACTAGAAGCTAAAGTTATTTTATGCTCGACCATGCCGAAATGTAGTAATTATACACCTAGTAGCAGCCTTTTAATGGACCTCATTAAAGTACACCTATTCATTAAAGTTCAGGTGTTCCACCAATCGGAAAACACCATTGTAGCAATATGAAAGCGCAAGTATCGATTATTCTCGGATATGCAATCGAAAGACAACTAGCGAAACGTCACGGAGGCTGGAAATCCAATACTGTCGCAGAAGGTTATGTTCTGTTACTATAATAATTAGAGTTAATTGTAAATAATATTCAAATAAATTCAATTTGTCATCTTGTTTGTCAATGTCTAAATAAATTTCCAGGTTATATCAAGATTATTGTTCATTTTACTCTCTAGATTATATCAAGGTCAATGTCGGCATTTGTTTCTCGGAAAAAATCAATACTTTCGCGTCTGCGCACATCTCACAATTTACGAGGTATTGCACAAGGTCACTTCCGCTCCTCAGTCAGATAAGAATAATATGAATACTTATGAATAATTTCAAGTTAGAAATATGGTCGAGCATAAAAAGTCGTATGAAACTTGCCTATAATGGTAATTAAGACGCACATATGAAAATTATGAAACTCGCTTGCGCTCGTTTCATAAACGTACTCGCGTCTTAATTACTAGCATTATAGGCTCGTTGCATAATGTACTATTACGTCACTCGTGATTCTTACCACACCAGCCTTCGATTGTTGATAAATGAACCACTTGTGATGTATAAAGTTTCACTTTAGCCATTAGTTGCAAAAATAATTAGCTATAAGGTAACTGCGCCAGTCTTTGACTCTATAAGCATGACAGGAGTTTTATAAAGTTGAAACTTAAATTTACAATGAATTCCATGTGGTTAGAGAAACCTATTTTCTTATTTTATCCGAAATAGACAGAAACTGTCAAAAATTGTATAGTGTCAAAGACTGGTGCTGTTACCTTATCGCATCAACTTTTAGGTAACACGTAAAAGGTATAATATTGAAGTATGTGTCGTCTTTGTGACTCGTGTTTCATTCTATGGGCTGCAATATTGCACGACATTTAGTATCTCTTATTCGTAAGTAATTGGAAAGCCATTGATCAAACTTACTTAGACAATCCAGCAGTATTAACATTTGTAATGTAAACATGCACTTTGGAATGTATCATGTTTCAGATGAGATGAAACTCCATTAACGAAGTGCGAATACCCTTCTGAAGTGAATCGCTGTAGTATGAAAAAACGCAAACAATCTTAAAGTGGGCACATCTCAGTCTACAAGTGGAGTTGAAGCATAGTAGATAGTCACTAAGGGCCAGCTAGCAGTTGCTGTGTACAACATCATGATAGGAGGCCGTGCAAAACCCCTGTTCTATAAAAGATGATATAATTATTATACTTTCTCATACAAGTTTCACGCGTTCCGTACCTCGACATGTTCCGAATGATATTACTGTTTATTTTCTTCAGAAGGTATACAATATATGAATTAAACCATTTGGTAGGAGCCCAGATAATAAGCTGACTTTTTCTTTTTTCTGGAGTGTAAGCGAAAGGCATTCCTATAAACTCATAAGTAATACATTTAACCTTAATATTAATTACCCAAAATGGGAGTATAAGGGTACCGTAAAGTGGGGGTATTTCGGACGCAGGGGTAACATCAGACGGTAATTCAATTTATCATATTTTATGTTGGTAACACCAGTTCTTAGCATCTTTTCCGCGCTTTTTACTATGTTCGTATCGCTTGTATGTTTCTTCACATTTTTAAAGAAACATTGGTGAACTGGTGTTACCAACATAAAATATGATAAATTGAATTGCCGTCTGATGTTACCCCTGCGTCCGAAATATCCCCACTTTACGGTACAGTGCATCAGTTATTCATAGATTTCAAAAAGGGATATGACTCCTTTAAGAGAGAAGTTTTATATGATATTCTTATTGAATTTGGTATTCCCAAGAAACTTATTACTTACTTACTTACTTACTTACTTACTTACTGGTTTTTAAGGAACCCGGAGGTTCATTGCCGCCCTCACATAAGCCCGCCATTCGTCCCTATCCTGAGCAAGATTAATCCAGTCTCTACCATCATATCCCACCTCCCTCAAATCCATTTTAATATTATCTTCCCACCTACGTCTCGGCCTCCCCAAGAAACTAGTTCGATTAATTAAAATGTGTCTCAGTGAAACGTACAGCAGAGTTCGTATAGGTCAGTTTTTGTCAGATGCGTTTCCAATTCACTGTGGGCTAAAGCAAGAAGATGCACTATCACCTTTACTTTTTAACTTTCCTCTAGAGTATGCCATTAGGAAAGTCCAGGATAACAGAGAGGGTTTGGAATTGAACGGGTTACATCAGCTGCTTGTCTATGCGGATGACGTGAATATGTTAGGAGAAAATCCACAAACGATTACGGAAAGTACGGGAATTTTACTTAAAGCAAGTAAAGAGATAGGTTTGGAAGTAAATCCCGAAAAGACAAAGTATATGATTATGTCTCGTGACGAGAATATTGTACGAAATGGAAATATAAAAATTGGAAATTTATCTTTCGAAGAGGTGGAGAAGTTCAAATATCTTGGAGCAACAGTAACAAATGTAAATGATACTCGGGAGGGAATTAAACACAGAATAAATATGGGAAATGCCTGTTATTATTCGGTTGAGAAGCTTTTATCATCCAGTCTGCTGTCAAAAAAATCTGAAAGTTAGAATTTATAAAACAGTTATATTACCGGTTGTTCTTTATGGTTGTGAAACTTGGACTCTCACTTTGAGAGAGGAACATAGGTTAAGGGTGTTTGAGAATAAGGTGCTTAGGAAAATATTTGGAGCTAAAAGTGATGAAGTTACAGGAGAATGGAGAAAGTTACACAACGCAGAACTGCACGCATTGTATTCTTCACCTGACATGATTAGGAACATTAAATCCAGACGTTTGAGATGGGCAGGGCATGTAGCACGTATGGGCGAATCCAGAAATGCATATAGAGTGTTAGTTGGGAGGCCGGAGGGAAAAAGACCGTTAGGGAGGCCGAGACGTAGATGGGAAGGTAATATTAAAATGGATTTGAGGGAGGTGGGATATGATGATAGAGACTGGATTAATCTTGCTCAGGATAGGGACCAATGGCGGGCTTATGTGAGGGGGCAATGAACCTCCGGGTTCCTTAAAAACCAGTAAGTAAGTATTAATTACCCAAAGAAATACTGGGTCGCTGGAATATTAAAATGTCCCAGACTCAAGAAACTGCGCATGATCGCAGACCCAGAGCACAGATACACAAGATTACGTGTAATTAAGTTATTTAAATTGACTGTGTTTGGCTTGGTGTTGGAATTTGTTCTGAGACTCACTTGAATAACTGCAAAATGAAATGTTAATTTGTTGTAAATAATAGAAATGTATTCTTATTAAACATGAATCTAATTTTCTTTTATGAGTTTCGAATTGTTACGGTTCGTAGAGAGGTAGATCTGTAATTTTTATGTTATTTATCAATGGCAGAGGAAATGAACTGATCAGTGATGATTTGTTTTACTTCAAAATTGTATTTATTCCTTCCCTAACCACTTTCACACAACAGTAACACGTCGCATTTGGCATGTCACTTAAAAACGAATAAATAAAGAACAAATTAAACCTTTGATACAGGAATAGCATGGCTCGTCACATCTGTCACGTCCCTCTTCTAAGCCACACGACCGCATCGTTTTCTTTTGTCACCCAAGTCGCGCATGCGCAGTGAATGATCCAAATTCCAATCAGACTCAGAGAGGATCTATACTTTTCGCAGGAGAAGATTCAAATTGCGTCACATTGCAACCTGCTTTGAAATTCACACATGTGAGGAAATACTGTATTTTATTTCTTACCCCAAGAAGATGAGTTGTCGTTCCTCGGCGCTGATAGATTTTCGGTAATTGGTATCCTTCCACTACAATAAAGGCTTCACTTATTACCACTAGATCATGAAAAATAACTTTACGCATGCGGTAAAACTTCTGAAATTTCTCTGAATGCATTTCTAGTTCCTTCAGACTACGTAAGCGCTATGCACATCTACATTGTCTCTCAGATATGGATGTACCTAATATCTTCTCTTACATCTTCTTCTTCATGTGATCACAACAGCGGTCAAAGCAATAATTATATCATCATCGTCAGAAACAAAAGAAAACATTTGTCACTAGCAACTGTCACTTTGCAAATCAAGATTTCAGGTACAACTCCCTGTAAAGTTGATTTGAATAATTTCGAGGGAAAAATTGTTCCGGAGCCGGGTATCGAACCCGGGACCTTTGGTTTAACGTACCAACGCTCTACCACTGAGCTACCCGGGAACTCTAACCGACACCGATCCAATTTTTCCCTCTATATCCACAGACCTCAAAGTGGGCTGACAACCGTCAAGCAACCAACTTCGAGTGCACACTAACTCCGTGTGATACCCGGCTCCGGAACAATTTTTCCCTCGAAATTATTCAAATCAACTTTACAGGGAGTTGTACCTGAAATCTTGATTTGCATAATACACGTTACTGTTCGTTAACAGAAAACCACAATTTAAGTCACACGGAGTTAGTGTGCACTCGAAGTTGGTTGCTTGACGGTTGTCAGCCCACTTTGAGGTCTGTGGATATAGAGGGAAAAATTGGATCGGTGTCGGTTAGAGTTCCCGGGTAGCTCAGTGGTAGAGCGTTGGTACGTTAAACCAAAGGTCCCGGGTTCGATACCCGGCTCCGGAACAATTTTTCCCTCGAAATTATTCAACTGTCACTTTGGTCTGCAACCTTTATGCCACTTGTCACTTGCCATCTGTCACTTGTCATTTTGATGTGAAAGCCCGCATATTAAATTTAATGTAAATTTTATGCTCGACCATGCCGAAATGTAGTAATTATACACCTGGTAGCAGTCCTTTAATGCAAGTCATTAAAGTACACCTATTCATTAAAGTTAAGGTTTTCGATTATTCTCGGATATGCAATCGAAAGACAACTAGCAAAACGTCACGCAGGCAGGAAATCCAATACTGTCGCAGAAGGTTATGTTCTGTTACTATAATAATTAGCGTTAATTGTAAATAATATTCAAATAAATTCAATTTGTCATCTCGTTTTTCAATGTCAAGGTTATATCAAGTTTAACGTTTATCTCTCTAGATCAAGGTCGTCGACATTCGTTGCCCGGAAAAAAATCAATACTTTCGCGTCTGCGCATATCTCACAATTTACGAGATTGCACAAGGTCAGTTCCGCTCCTCAGTCAGATAAGAATAACATGAATACTTATGAATAATGTCAAGTTAGAAATATGGTCGAGCATAAAAAGTCGTATGAAACTTGCCTATAATGGTAATTAAGACGCTCGTATGAAAATTATGAAACTCGCTTGCGCTCGTTTCATAAACGTACTCGCGTCTTAATTACTATCATTATAGGCCCGTTGCATAATGTACTATTTTCCAATCTCTGGCTTTATTTTAACAATAACAATGACATTTAAAATGTTTTAACAACAAGCAAGGCCACCGGCGTAGCTCAGTCGGCTAAGGCGCTTGCCTGCCGGTCCAGAGTAGCGCTCGGGCGCGGGTTCGATCCCCGTTTGGGCTGTCTACCTGGTTGGGTCTTTTCCGACGTTTTTCCCAACAGTAAGGCGAATATCAGGTAATCTATCGCGAATCCTCTTCCTCATCTTGCCAAATACTATCTCGCTATCACCCATTCCATGACGCTAAATAACCTAGCAGTTGATACAGCGTCGTTAAATAAGCAAGTAAAAAAACATCTTTTAATGCACAGAAGAGCGCTTCTAGCAGCACCCGACTGTATTGAGGTTCAGTTTCGGCACGACTATCAGCTTGAATTTCTTAAGCTATGGTCACAAACACACACTGACTGCATACAGCTTGCAAGAAGTTGCTGTACTAGTTCTGGCCTGAACAAAAACTGTACAAGGTGACGGAGGTGGCTATCGTGGCTTACGAAACTGACAGCAATTGGTCGTAGGAAAGTTGACCGTTTGTAAGTAGCTTTCTGAGGCTATACGATTTTTAAAATAAGCACTGTCCTTGCAGAGGGGTACGTAATATCAAGAGTTTGAACTAAATTATGAATGTCCATAACCAAGAGTCATGATATTATGCTATTCTTTGATACAATGCAGAACGCAATAAAACAATACGCAAGCCTCAGTTTCAGTCATTAAGAGGTTTTTTCATCTGTAAAACAGAGGAGGGATCCGAATGCTTGCACTCCAGATAAACTTCAAATTCTGTGTGTCGGAATTTAAAATCGGGGTTAGATTTTTATTTATGAATTGAGGGTTGCTAAAAGGTAGTGATGTGCATTCCATCCACAACCTCTCCTACCCAATCCCATCCTCACCTTCACGTGGTACAACCCGTTTTGAACGAACGAGGCTCTGGGGACCGAGTATCAGCGGTATAACTGAAATGTCATATGCAGAGGAAATGCTGCATAGGTGGGAACCCCACCAATAGGGATATCTTATGCAAAGTTTTACCGTTAGATGGCAGGAGCGTTCCATGCGGCATAACTTGTTGTAGGGCTATATTTATAATTATTTTGTATAGCCTAGTATAATTTAATATAATTCAGTATTTTCTAACCTCATAATTTAATTTAATTTACCGTGAATAACAGCGTAAACTTTTATAATACTGAGCGATTCGCCTTGAGAGATGGATGGGGAAATCTGCAGTATGCAGAATATAGATACGAGTAAATTGAATGTTCTTTAATCTAAACGAGAACTTTGAGAACGAGGTGTACGAATAAAAGAAATAAATAAAAATAGGAACTTTGTCGAAGGTGGATATTACCTCTTTAAGCATTAGTATTGTAAGTACCATACGCTAAAAACAGGATATGCAGCCACCAGTGTGTTTTTTTTATAGGGAAGGGACTATCGAGATTGAATTCCTCGTATTTTTTCTCTAGTTGCAGAAAGATCAAATGCAATGTTTGATAAGATGATATAACATGATCGCAGTAGTATCACGATTAGTCCTGCGTTTTGTAGGTTAAGGACATACATTTTTGAATACTATGTAGGACGGTTTTGAAAATTTGAAGTAAAAACACGGTTTTAATAATTAGTATACAGAACATTAAAAACATTATTCACGAAGTGGATTTCACTATGGATCGTCCTGGATAATAAACATCCCAGTTAATCGAGAGTTTACTGCAGGCGTAAAATGCTGGCGTAAACTTCGGAGACTCCTAGAAGTATTGAATATAACATAGCTCGCTAACATAGCTCGCTCCAGGTTGCACATGATTGTATTAATTCCTCTTCCAAAATTAAACTGCAGCTAGCAGTTCCTTACTTGAAGTAGTTATTTTTGTTTCGACGTGCAATTTAATATGTTATTTTTTTTTAAGGTTTAAAGCATGGACCGATGGCGGGCTTATGTGAGGGCGGCATTGAACCTTCGGGTTCCTTAAAAGCCATTTGTAAGTAAGTAAGTATTCAGAACTAGCCGTACCCGTGCGCTCCGCTGCACCTGTTAGAAATAAATATTAAGTAATTACATAATTAAAATAGGACGTTTGATCCAGGGAACATTCGTGTTTGATACAAGGATAAATCGTTTAATATGTTACTTAATTTAAATTGTATTTAAATAATTAAAATACGGTCATTTTGGTCCAGAGACCACTCATTTGGTGCAATGACAATTCCTTTCACATGTTTCTTAATTGTTATTACATGCAACCATAGTTTATGAAGATTGACATATCATTTAGTTTTAATGTGTATACTTTATATTACTTGCTATATGTTTCAGAAGTTACTGTAATAACATTGTAGAATTATGTCCATCTAGAGAAACTACACTTTCCAATGGTGAAATAATAATTAAACAATTAATTAGCTTCCGATATTACTTCATACAAACACAGAAACATTCTCTTAGGCTATGTTTAATAGCTTTCGATTGTTGTTGTCCAAGGCCCCTTATAGATGAAGTCGTTTGTTTTTATTTCAGTACAGCGCCTTAGATGGCGTTGTTATTGTAATTTTAAAACTCATTTATCTCATTAAATATCAGTCCTATCAAAATTTTGTATAGAAAAAAACTTATCGGAAATTCGTTTTAAAGAAACTTTTGTTGTGTAATATTTTCCATGAAAATCAATAATAAGCGAGATATTTCGATTTATTTCATTCAGGCTTCCTTATAAGCCCCCTTTTAAGTAAAATATTTTGATTGCCATATAGCCTAAAATCTAAGTTACAACGAACTTAATTTAGTATATTCCAATTTTCATATAAATCGGTTCAGCCATTATCGCGTGAAAAGGTAACAAACATCCAGACAGACAGACAGACATAGAAACAAAAATTTCAAAAAAGCGATTTTCGGTTTCAGGATGGTTAATTATACATGTTAACACCAATTATTTTTGGGAAATCGAAAATTACTAGAAAAATGTTGGCTACAGATTTATTATTAGTATAGATATTTCGGAACCTGAGTGAAGACAAAAGGTTTTTCCTGGTTTTCACAAATAGGAATACAACAAAAATTTGGCATTTTGAGTCGTTTTTAAGAGTATTTATGCACCAATACACTACGTAAATCCTCAATGTTTATATATAGGAAAACAAATGCACACGCAAAGCGCATCCCTCAAAGTACACGTGCGCTATCTGTTGGAGCTAGTTCAGGATATCCCTATTGAAGCTCTCTGGGCTAGCAACCAATTGAGCGTCATTTTCACATTGCTTTCAAGTCTCAACAGAAGCCTCGGATGACAAGGATGGATTATAACGATGACATACAGGCAAGAACAAGAACAAGACGTGGAAAAAAGAAAATATTATAAAATTTGATCAATAATATCATGAAACCTTCACTAGTACAAAGACACACAAGAATAGGCTTGTATAAAACCTTAGCACAGCCAGTATTAAGCTATGGTAGCGAAGCGTGGACTGTGAAGAATAAAGATGTCAGTAGAATAACAGCAAGTGAGATGAGTTTATGAGAGCAACAGCTGGATATACTCGCTGGGATCATAAAAAAATGAGGACATAATGGAAGAACTTCAAATAGAACCCATTATGCAGTTCATCAGCAAGTATCAACTTCAGTGGAAGGGTCATCTCGAACGAATGAACCGATGCAGAATTCCAAAAGCACTGTTTCATTACCATCCATATGGCAAAAGATCTCTGGGTCGTCCGAAGAAGAGATGGACTGAAAATTCTAGTTTGAGACCGTAACAGGCCACTCGGCCTAATACTTATTAGGAAGATGGCGATTTATGAATAGGCTTACTAGAAATGTGCGGAAGTTTGTTTCTTTTGCAGGTGTCATAGAATCATAGATAACGTAAGTTTTGAGCTGTTTATCGACTCCAGCACGGTGCACGTTTGGGCACCACAACGCGGAGCAAAGAGCCAAACATATTTTCATTCATAGTTTTCTGCCCAATGGCAGCTCTTTCACTGCAAACCCATCATTCTCCAATATATCCTATTTTCTGCCTTCTTCTTAGTCTCCACATATGATCCATATATCTTAATGTTGTCTATCATCTGATATCTTCTTCTACCCCCAACTCTTCTCCCGTTCACCATTCCTTCCAGTGCATCCTTCAGTAGGCAGTTTCTTCTCAGTCAGTACCCCAGCCAATTCCTTTTTCTCTTCCTGATCAGTTTCAGCATCATTCTTTCTTCACCCACTCTTTCTAGCACAGCTTCATTACTTATTCTATCTATCCATTTCACACGCTCCATTCTTCTCCACATCCACATTTCAAACCGGAAATTTTGCATCATGTTACGCATGGCAAAGTTAATCACAGAAAAGACTTTGTTGACCATATTAATAACGAACATTGAACGCAAATGTTTAACAAATCTTATGAGGGGCCCAATCAGGTAAGGGGATAAGCCACAATAAAACTAAGGTACCGTATTTAGGCCTATAATGACCGGCACTGTGGTACAGTGACTGGACTTATAATCTTTTGGACCTGGGTTCAATCTGCGGTGCACCTTCGATTTATAACTTATGTTGGGCAAGTCCGTGATCCAGGTAACACGGGAGATTTCTCTGGCAGCTCCGGTTCCCCTGTGTCATCCCAACAAATCTCCATCATCTCATCTTACCTCACCCCACCTCATCTCACCTCACCCCACCCCACCCCACCTCACCTCACCTCATCTCATCTCACCTTACCTCACCCCACCTCACCTCACCCCACCCCACCTCACCTCATCTCATCTCACCTTACCTCACCCCACCTCACCTCATCTCATCTCACCTTACCTCACCCCACCTCATCTCATCTCACCTCACCTCATCTCACCTTACCTCACCCCACCTCACCCCACCCCACCTCACCTCACCCCACCTCACCTCATCTCACCTTACCTCACCCCACCTCACCTCACTCCACCCCACCTTACCTCATCTCATCTCAGCTTACCTCACCCCACCTCATCTCACCTCACCCCACCCCACCTCACCTCACCCCACCCCACCCCACCTCACCTCATCTCATCTCATCTCACCTTACCTCACCCCACCTCACCCCACCCCACCTTACCTCATCTCATCTCACCTTACCTCACCCCACCTCATCTCACCTCACCTCATCTCATCTCACCTTACCTCACCCCACCTCACCTCATCTCATCTCACCTTACCTCACCCCACCTCACCTCACCCCACCCCACCTTACCTCATCTCTTCTCACCTTATCTCACCCCACCTCATCTCACCTCACCTCATCTCATCTCACCTTACCTCACCCCACCTCACCTCATCTCATCTCACCTTACCTCACCCCACCTCATCTCACCTCACCTCACCTCATCTCACCCCACCTCATCTCACCTCACCTCACCTCATCTCATCTCATCTCATCTCATCCCACCTCATCTCATAACGTAGACCAGCCTTCTATGGCGCACCTGGGTATCGATTCTGTCTATAAATTTTATTGGTCTACACAACTGCTTCATATGGGTGAGTGACGAACAACCAAGTACCCGCCATTAGTATAAACAAAAAGAAACAAAAGATATTTACATAAATTTGAATGCTGTCCCATCTGTGCTCATAATTTCCAGTTTTTACAGATGTGAATTATATTGTTGAAATAATATGTTGTCATAAAATTTAGTCTGAAGATATTTAATAATTTTCATAGTGTTCTGTCCAAGGGTAGGTCTTTCACTGCAAACCCAGCTTTCTCCAATCTTTTCTATTTTCCCCCTTCGTCTTTGTCTCCTCATATGATCCATATATCGTAATATCGCCTATCATCTGATATCTTCTACCACGAACTCTTCTCCCATTCACCATTCCTTCCAGTGCATTCTTCAGTAGGAAGTTTTTTCTCAGCCAGTGACCCAACCAATTCCTTTTTCTCTTCCTGAAGATATTATCTGTTCAGAGAAATAAGGAGATATTGTACGTATCCTAATTTGTGGCTTGTCCCCTTCTCTGAGTGGACTCTCACTTGCTATATTGAAATGACAGAGTGAGGGAAAAATACTTGAATAATAGCAATATCTCGGCTCTTATGTACATGTACAGTGAACTTAAGCTACAAAGGTAATAAATAGCATGCGTGCACTTGGAGCTGCGTTGTGTTGCATAATCGAGACTTGACGTCGATTCCTTTCACGGTTGCATTGCGATGTAGAGAGAATTAACAAAAAAAAAAAAAAACTTGACACATGCAAACAGATAGAGCGTCTTACTGCATAAACAAATAAATGTGTATACAAGCAATCAAGGGAAGGAAATTAATGAATAAACAGCCGGCCGTGATAGATCCAATGCCTGAGGCACGACTTCGATGATACGTGGAGCCCTGCGCTGCGTGGATCAGTGGAGGATTCTGAACATTAGTGTGCACTCAATGTTGGTTGCTTGACGGTTGTGAGCCCACTTTGAGGTCTGTGGATATAGAGGGAAAAATTGGATCGGTGTCGGGTAGAGTTCCCGGGTAGCTCAGTTGGTAGAGCGTTGGTACGTTTAACCAAAGGTCCCGGAACAATTTTTCCCTCGAAATTATTCAAATTAACTTTACAGGGAGTTATACCTGAAAGCTTGATATGGATTCTGAACATGTTACGCACACACCATGATTTTGATTTACATAAATATCATTTTCTTTCAGGACTAGTTGCTCTTTGAAGAAAATATATTCACAAATATACAGGATGTATCTAAATTCACGTTACAGACTTTGAGGCTTGTAGTGGGGACCGACGTTTTGCATAAGAATTCATGTCCGGAAACACACCGTTTCCCCGCTACAGGCAAAACACCACCACAACACACGTTGAACTCTCTCACTTCTGCTGCTTACTGTATTGTTGGTGACTGGTAAATCCGGCCCTGTAACGAATTTCACCCACTCCACTTCTAACAGTCCGCACGCTGTCAACAAACACGTGACAAATAGAGGTAGGGGGTAGAGAAGGAACTGCCCTGCTATCGCTACTATTGATAAAGAAAACATTTTTCTCACCGGTGAATCATAATGCTGTTGATTCAATTATATTAGCCTCAGAAACCGTTTTAGCTGTATTTGATAACAGCCATTCCATTAACTGAACACATTAACCTGTTCAAATATTTTATTTACTATTACATATTACTTGGTTATTTTCTGTTACAATAAAGGTCACTGTTTAAAAATACAGCCCTATACGAACGGTTGGATACACTTAGTTATATCACACGAGAAATGCCGAAATTCAAACATTAACCGAAATGACATATTGCATGAACGGACGAATTCACATTGCATATTTCTGACAAGATCAGAAGGGAAATAAGTTTGAAAGATTTCTAAGATCCTTGGTAAATTACTACGTACATTAGTTCGCCGAAATTAACTATTTCATCAAACATTTGTGATGGATGGTAATTAAAACATTATTGGAAACTTGGACTGCAGTGTCCTAAATGTAATATATCAAATAGCAAATACACATTAAAGCGATCTGAGGGTATTCTGAAAATGACTATAACTACAGCTAAATAGTAAATACTAGTTCGCTATGATGTAGTTTAATTAGTAACGGGAAAACGATATGCCAATCCAGTCGCAATCCTTTCAACAGCTGTAAATGGATTAACATACTTCTATAATAAATTGCGAGTTAATCACACTCATCAGTAATTTCAAAATTGTTTCGATAAGCTAACTGCAAATTAAGAGAAAGTGCCAGCCAGCACTTTGCTGTAAAATTATAATAAAATAATACTTTTAAGAAGTCGCGTTGTGAAAATAGCTAGCAATAAATGTTCACAAGAAAGAAGTGTACGATCCGTAGTTACGACAGCATGTGCTTCCCAGCTAGGCAGTCCGTGGTTCCATTCCTGACGTGAGGTGAAATTTATCTCTATGCCACAGGACTCGGTAGGTCTTGCACTTGGCCTGTAACGTCTCCACGATGGTCCTGTATTGTGAGAGACACTACTGTTGTCCTGAGATATGTCATCCCCTTCATCTCGTTGGCTTGTTGAGTCGGTTAAGGCGGAGATAAAACAAGACAAAGAAAGAAGATGTGTACGAAGACCTGCCGAAGGATAGCGAGACTCCCTCGAATCATTAAGAAATGGACAAAGGGCTAAAGTAACGAAGAAGTTCATTACGCGTCATCTTCAGTAATTATCAAATCGAGCTTGGCATTGGAATCAGGTTCCCGCTTTCAAACTAGGCAGAGGGAATCGGATGTTAACACCGAATGAGTAAGTCCAAGACGATATTTATTATTACTAAAAACTTGAAACAATTATAAAGAAGAACACACTAACTAAACTAAATTGTTACAATAAAAACTAAATTAAAGAGCTAGTAATATATTATAGAACGCGAAAGCGAACGATCACCAGACCAAATGTTTTCAACACGTACAACATACAGGCAGGCAGGGAGGCAAGATTGAGGAACTGACCACCTGACAACCATAAACTGACTGACAGACTCTCGCTACTGAAGAATGTGGTGGGTGGGGAGCAAGTTTCACCCCTAACTTCTCCAAGTTCTAGGGTCGGATTTACCAGTCACTAACAGTACGTTGTTTTTGCACTGTCGAACCTTTTGGTGGTGAATGTACCCGTCTTTCGGAGCCGCTGGCGAAGATAGTGCCGGAAGGTGTCTGGCGGTATGGAAAGCGCTCCTCATACAGCTGACGAGCAGCCCTCCCATTATTGCCGTACAATACACCATATAGGCGTATTCCCTAAACGTGTAGTCAACATGTTCAACAGCACGACAGCAGGTATGAACGTTAAATGATCGGCGCTTCTCCGGGCAGTTCATGAAATAAATGGCACGCAAACAGATCTGTAGCGGACACGTGACATCAGGTAATCATTGAATGACGTACGTACACCGTGGTCATTGGCGCCGAAAACGCGGGAGAGTTCAACTTGTGTTGTGGTGATGTTTTGCTTGTAGCGGGGAAACGGTACGTTTCCGGACATGAGTTCCTATACAAAACGTATCCTTTTCGGTCCCCATTACAAGCCCTCAAAGTCTGTAATGGGAATTTAGATACACCCTGTATTAACTATAATTAAAGACATTAGTTGATGAAGAGGTTATGTGAAAATTGAGTTTTCTTGGTGAATGAAGGTAATATTTAGGGTTCTTTCACAAAGAACTTTATTTCAATTTGTTTTGTCACAAGAAATAGAAAGAGGATGAAGGACATATGTTACACATGCAAGTCTGATCTTTAGTGGATGAAAGTGTTATTGTTTATGGTAATATTATTTTTAAACATAACTCCTTCATCCACTAACGCTTGCCATGATACGGCCTCGGCGATGTAGGGATTGTAAGAGTTGCCTGCGTCTCCTTTATGTAACCGTGACTCAGTCGCTTGCCTGACGGTCTGAAGATGCGCTCGGACGCGGGTTCGATCCCCGCTTGGGCTGATTACCTGGTTCGGTTTTTTCCGAGTTTTCCCCAACCTTAAGGTGAATGTCAGGTAATCTATGGCGAATCCTCGGCCCCATCTCGTCACATATCATCTCGCAATCACCAATCCCAACGATGCTAAATAACCTCGTAATTGATACAGCGTCGTTAAATAACCAAGTAAAAAATGCTATTATGCCAGTCATTGACATGGTGAGTCTAAGTAATATTGATCACGATGTTACATGAAAATTATTTAAGCAAGCCGTTATTGTACTTCTTCTGTTGAATAAATTATATTATTATTATTATTATTATTATTATTATTATTATTATTATTATTATTATTATTATTATTTTGTAGAATCTTTTTTCCTTTTGCTTGGACTTAGAGGTTGAGGTTCTGTTAAATGAGGGGATGACATTGTGAGCGCTTGTAGTCCTATACAGTAGAACCCCGATTATCCGTCACCCTATTAACCGAGCGGCGGATTATCCGACTGTCTTTCTCGCCCTCTTCTTCTACAGGGACATCATTTTATTTTTACTAACATTTTTAATATTAACCTGGCTATATCTTTTGATTAAAGGTCTTGAACAGGAAACACCGCTTGCTCCCCCTTCCAAGACTGGAGTTCGATGATACTGGCGTAATATACAAACAAATCACTTTACTAGGTATAGGAGGGAAGAAAAGTTGTTCATCCATTTACGTAAACTAGGAAATATCGAAATTTTGAGTTTGATAATTTTCATTAGGTTTTTGTTTAATCAGAATACAGTACTGTATTAACACTTAGTGTTTTTACTCACGAATTGAACTATCCATTAGGACGTATTAATTATGCAGTGTATATTATACTGTCTACAGCACATTAGCGTACAATATAGAGAATGAAGTTAAATTGAAAAATAATCATAATATGGATATTTAAACACGTTTTTTAAAATGGTGACCGTTGATTTCGATACAGGCTTCAGTTCTTTTGTGCATATTATCGCACTATAGACTACTGTACCTAATTCCAATTACCAGTTTCGTCCTTCGTACCAGTAACTCATGTTGAAATAATTCCGTACCTACTCTATAAAAGAGTACCTTACGTACTGTAAATTCAATCTTCACTTCTGCCCTATCCGAAAAGATAAAATTACTCAGACATGCTATCTACTGTCCGTCCAAGTGGTTATGTCGCAGGATCGTAGAAAGGGAGGAAATCACGTGACAGTTAATTACTTAACGAGGCCCTTTTATTTAAGTTATTTTAAATATTTGTATAATATTACGTAGACGACCAATTTCTAACAAATTATGTTCTCAGAAAAGAGCTAAGACAGCCCAGCCACTAGCCTTTACAGAGAAGCGAATAGAAACAGGTGGGGGAAACCGGGATGCGACGTAGGCAAATGGACGGTAGTATTTGTGCGAAAATGACTCAATATTGAAAGCTCTTTCGTTACTGGAAAATGCGAACATATTTCTGGAACGTACTGTTTACTATAACTGTAAGGCTACTATGACTGTATATGCGGTCTTGGATCTGTGTGGAGGACGGTTGAACTTCATTAGTAGAAGGGGTGGGAGTGAAGTACATTCAAAAACTCAGGTACAATAAAAATTGAAGTAAAATAAAATGATGTCCCTGTAGAAGCCTTCACTATTACACAATAGTATGTCGCAGGAATGCTTTCGCGCACTTCTAGCAACATGAGCACTCACATGTTACTTGTGGGAGAGGGGTATTTTTCCCAACACGTAAAATAGTCACTACCTGCTTTCAAAGAAATGACCCCAACAATAACTTTCACACGATTTCAAACCCGCGCACCATTCGGTCTTTGTCCTACTGTTGGAGTGGCTGTACTGTTTAACTTCTATACAAAATGTCTTCCATGAGTGTTCAAAAAAATGTGTTGTGCTTAGTACCGAAAAAAATTGCAAGTAATAGAGGGGTTTGAGAAAATAGAAACTATGTCTCATGTTGAATCAGAATATGAGATTGGCGTTACAACTGTGCGCTATTTAGTAGAAAACAACTATAAAGTGTATAAAGTACGAGACCTCTACTCCTATCTCTCCGCAGGCAACCATCACAAGGATTCCCTTGGCGCTTAAAAGCCGTCGTTGACAACCGGACTTAAATTAGTGAACTTCTGATCCACTACCTAGCATGTTAAACACAATAGTACGGAGAAAATTACGGAATTATAGGCTTAAGTATTATGAAAATCTTTTATAGTACGGATTATCCGAGTTTTTCGATTAACCGTTCAGGCCACCCCTTTCATTACCACGGATGTTACAGGTTCTACTGTATTATGAAAGTGAAATATGTTATGATGTGGGAGAAAATATGGGAATTAAATATTTTTTCATGAGGAAATGCGAAAATTGATATGCCTTTTTGGAAGTTCCATTGAAAAACTGCCCACTATAAAGAGTCAGCCCAGCCTTTGCTTGGGGACTCGTCTGTGCTCGGTATGAATAAAGTGTGTCCAGTAGTATCGCCGTATACAACGAACATCATGCCCAAACACATCTTACTGTGAGGACTGCTGTCTGTGGAAATCTCTAAAATTCTAAATCGACACATAATTAATTATAAATTATGCTTTATTTTCTATAATGCTGGCAGCATAAGAAATACAGAATCGTTTTCAAACAGCTCGTTTGTTCTTGGCGACGAGGTGGGGGCGCATTCTTCTTCTGCCCCGGCTCCGACGTTTGTTCTTCCTCGACCGACGGGGTGTCCGTGCAGGAAATGCGTGACGAGCTGGAGGTGTTCAACAAGGGGGAATGCTCCTTCGCCCTACCGGCAGCGCCCTCCTTGTTTTCCTCTGGTTTAACGACGCTTGGTGGCTGCATTTCTGTCACTTGCGAACTTTCCGGTTCTTCCTCACGGTTCTGCAGCAGCTTTTTCTTTAAGGACCTGTAAATCTCTT
Source organism: Periplaneta americana (assembly GCF_040183065.1). NCBI lineage: Eukaryota > Metazoa > Arthropoda > Insecta > Blattodea > Blattidae > Periplaneta > Periplaneta americana. The sequence continues at coordinate 185,220,813 of NC_091122.1, read as the reverse complement.
AAAAGTGATAATACTTATGTTAACATATTTTGTACCTTGGATGCAATGCAATATTTTCGAAAGTAGCAATGTTACATGCTCGGGAGGAAATTAAACGCAGAATAAATAAGGGAAATGCATGTTATTATTCAGTTGAGAAGCTCTTATCATCCAGTCTGGTGTCAAAAAATCTGAAAGTTAGAATTTATAAAACAGTTATATTACCGGTTGTTCTGTATGGTTGTGAAACTTGGACTCTCACTCTGAGAGAGGAACATAGGTTAAGGCTGTTTGAGAATAAGGTGCTTAGGAAAATATTTGGGGCTAAGCGGGATGAAGTTACAGGATAATAGAGAAAGTTACACAACACAGAACTGCACGCATTGTATTTTTCACCTGACATAATTAGGGACTTAAAATCCAGACGTTTGAGATGGGCAGGGCATATAGCACGTATGGGTGAATCCAGAAATGCATATAGAGTGTTAGTTGGGAGACCGGAGGGAAAAAAACCTTTAGGGAGGCCGAAACGTAGATGGGAGGATAATATTAAAATGGATTTGAGGGAGGTGGGGTATGATGATAGAGACTGGATTAATCTTGCACAGGATAGGGACCGCTGGCGGGCTTATGTGAGGGCGGCAATGAACCTTCGGGTTCCTTAAAAGCCAGTAAGTAAGTAAGCAATGTTACATGTTGTTTCCTTGAACATATGTACTGCTATATACTAACATGTGTGTAAGTATGTACCTACGCGTGTACTCATGTAATGTATATAATCCGTGGCGCTACAGCCCGTGAAGGGCCCAGACCGACCAGCCGGCTGCTGGCCTCACGCCCACATGCCGAATCAGAGGTGAACGATCATCCAACCAGAATGGAGATGTCTAGTGGTTAGCACGATGATCCCCCCAGCCGTTATAGCTGGCATTCGCAACCGGATTTCGCTACCTATCGTATCTCCCCAAGTGCATCACGATGCTGGGTGGGCACCGGTCCCATACACTGGCCGAAATCTCATGAGAAAATTTCTTCCCCCATGAGGACTCGAACCAGCGCGCATTCCGTAACTCGAGTCCTTGGAGGTATGCCTTAGACCACGACGCCACGGCGCGGGACATGTAATGTAATGTATACCGGGGTGTAAATGGATTCTACATTTCACAGTTATTCTCCGATTTACGTGAAACTTGAAGATTTTATATGATATAAAATACCCATACATTTGCAAGAGTTATTTAAATACCATTTCGGGTTCCAATTTTTTTTTTCATCGCATAACATTAGTTTTGCAATTATTCCGGAGTTTCTATATTAAATTCGTGGAGGACGAATATTGCGTTAAAAGTGCTTTCTTGTGCACTTGGTTTCCCAGCCAGCATTTCCACATTATTGGTATTGTCATCCGTAAAAGATAAGATTATTAAATCTTTTGTTAGATGGGCGGTACTTTTTGTTCTACGGAGAAAGAAAGTATAATCCAAATCTATCGGTGTAAAATGCATTGGATGTCACCAAATAGTGTAATGGAATTCAAACCTTGTTGTTTGTCGCTGAAACAATATTTAAATTGTAATTGCTAGAAAAAGTTACATGTATTTACGAACATTATACTGCTGTAAAACTTGAAGAATAATGTTAAATATAAAACATAAAAATAATTTGAAAATACTTTCAAAATAATTACAAAAGGAAAACAAAAAAAAAAAAAAAAACAGGAAAATCCAAAAGGAAAGCACTCTTATATTCTAGCATCACCCCAATAACCAGAATTCACGGTCGGGGGCAGTTCAATGATGTTAATACAATACCAACACTATAATTGGTCTAACTATATGATGAAAAACATAAGCTAGTGTACAGTAGTGGCAAAAAATACCGGACCGACCCTTGTAGCTGATTTTAGTGTCACAGAGTCAAATTTTGCTAGTCACAAAACACATCCAGTAATTGTAACAATAAAATTTATTGCATTTCTTCGAATCTTACCGTCTTTTGTTTCCTTCAGTGCCTCAAACTTACAGACGAAAAAACTTTGCGAATTTTATTTTCATCTGGCATCAGTATTACATTTCGACCTCTATTCGGCAAACATAACTGCGTATTTTTACATTAAAAAGCAGTACATACCTCTGGCTTCGCTATCCATATTGAAATTACCACAGTTTGACACAATACACAGCACAGGGTTTCTTTTGTATCGGCTACAAGGATCGGTCCGATTTTTTTGCCACTACTGTACAATAATTAATAAAAATTAATTAAACAAAGTAAATAAAATAAACAAGATTTAGGAAGGAATATTCAAAAGAAATATATTAAATAAGTGTTGTGTTAAATGTTTAATTTTTCTCTTAAAAGGACACTGAACAAAAAAAAAAAAGTTTTTTTTTTTTTACGATAATGCGTAAAGTTGCATTTTACCCACTGTTATCAGTGTCTAAAGTGAGCCTTTAAAACATTAGTGCGTAAAAAAGGCAGTATTCACTTTAGGCACTGCTGTTCATTTTACGCACTGCCAAAGAAAATGTAATATTTAAAGTACAAACTTCATTCAGTAAGAAATTAATGCATTAACTCGACCTTTCATTACTTTATGCTCGACCATGCCGAAATGTAGTAATTATACACCTGGTAGTAGCCTTTTAATGCACCTCATTAAAGTACACCTATTCATTATAGTTCAGTTGTTCAGCCAATGAGAAATCACCATTGTACCATTATAAAAGCGCAAGTATCGATTATTCTCGGATATGCAATCGAAAGACAACTAGCGAAAAGTCACGGAGGCTGGAAATCCAATACTGTCGCAGAAGGTTATGTTCTGTTACTATAATAATTAGCGTTAATTGTAAATAATATTCAAATAAATTCAATTTGTCATCTCGTTTTTCAATTCTAAATCAATTTCCAGGTTATATCAAGACTAATCTTCATGTTATTCTCTAGATTATATCAAGGTCAATGACATTCGTTCCTCGGAAAAAATCAATACTTTCGCGTCTGCGCACATCTCACAATTTAGAAGGTCAGTTCCGCTCCTCACTTACATAACTATAACATGAATACTTATGAATAATTTCAAGTTAGAAATATGGTCGAGCATAAAAAGTCGTATGAAACTTGCCTACAATGGTAATTAAGACGCTCGTATGAAAATTATGAAACTCGCTTGCGCTCGTTTCATAAACAAACATACTCGCGTCTTAATTACTACCATTATAGGCTCGTTGCATAATGTATTATAAACATTACACGTAACACAAATAAGTAACAAATTTAACATTCATATCTACATTTCAGCCCTTATTATTCTGAAGTTATATGTAGTACTCATTGTAACAAGATTTATCATTCAACTGTTTCTAACCGCTTTTGTTTATTACATGGCTGCTTTAGAAGGCCATGAAATCTTAAACATGAATAAAACAGACGCCATTCCATGGATACTTACTTCTTAATGGCTCTGAGTTTAGATGGCCATGACATTGTGATCTTGTAACCTCTCCAACTTGAAATGTATATTTAATGTAAATTTGTGCTATTGTAGAAAAAACATGGTGTAACGCCCGCTCGTGCCAAAAGGAGAACCTTTACGAATTTGTTTCATAAATAACTATATTCATATGCTGTAGAAAAGAGGAGCTGATGGCAGCAACTCAAAATATCAAATGGTCGTCAATATACGAGCGAAGGAATTTTGTGTGCCACTGCTGCTGACGTCATACTGCCTCACACATGGCTTGCGTTGTGTAAGTTCGCAGCTGCTTGACGTTTTATTATGGGAAGAAGAAGAACGGTAATTTTCGCTATTTGGGTATGAATTATAGTGAATGTAACGTGATTAACTAAACAACAATGCACTCGCTGGGGTAAGTCGCAGCACTGTGACGTCACACGCATCGCGTGTGTCCACGTTTAAGGGTATGTTCTTTGGAAACCATTAGTCGTAGAGGGGTCTAGTTTGTGTGTATAATGAAATGCATGTTGTTTGGAATATAATATCATTCCAGAATGTTATTTTTTAGTTCAGCACCCTTTCTTTATCATCGGGACTTATTAATAGGGATATCTTATGCGAAGTTTTACCGTTAGATGGCAGGAGCGTTCCATGCGGAAAACATGTTGTAGGGCTATATTATGTCATATGCTACAGTTGATTACGTTCTCCCGCTTGTTGGTTTTCTGTGCTTGTCAAATTATATTTATAACTAGCCGTACCCGTGCGCTCCGCTGCACTTATTAGAAATAAATATAAAGTAATTACATAATTAAAATAGGACATTGGGTCCAGGGAACATTCGTGTTTGATAGAAGAATAAATCGTTTAATATGCTACTTAATTTAAATTATATTTAAATAATTAAAATGCTATCATTTTGGTCCAGAGAACACTCATTTGGTTCAAATATAATTCGTTTAACATTTTTTTAAAATTAGTCATGAATGCATCCTTTAATAAATCACTCCAAATTAATACAGTTGATTGTGTACGAAGATCATTTTTATGTTAACCTTACTGTGGATCTTTTTTTTTTTTGTTAAGTTTATTTTATTCACGCCTTAACATCTGTGGTCATGTCGCGTGTTTAGAATGTGTGGGTATATCAGCAGGACTTTTTTTACTCTTGTTGAGTTCCTGTTTCTATTGTGTGTTGTAGATGGCTTCTGCTCATATAATTGATTAGAGACTTTGCTATATAGCCTAAAATCTAAGTTACAACGAACTTAATTTATATTCCAATTTTCATCGAAATCCGTTCAGCCATTATCGCGTGAAAAGGTAACAAACATCCAGACAGACAGACTTAAATATCAGTGCTATCAAAATTTTGCCTGGAATAAAACTTATCGAAAATCATTTTTAAATAAACTTTTGTTATGTAACATTTTTCACAAAAATCAATAATAAGTGAGATATTTCGGTTTATTTAATTCGGGCCCCCTTATAACCCCCCTTTTAAATAAAGTATTTTGAATGCCATATAGCCTAAAATCTAAGTTACAACGAACTTAATTTATGTTCCAATTTTCATCGAAATCCGTTCAGCCATTATCGCATGAAAAGGTAACAAACATACAGACAGACAGACATACAAACAAAAATTTAAAAAAAGCGATTTTCGGTTTCAGGGTGGTTAATTATATATGTTACGACCAATTATTTTTGGAAAATCGAAAATTACCAGAATAATTTCGGCTACAGATTTATTATCAGTATAGATTAATTTGTATAACCTGGTGTAATTTAATATAATTCAGTGTTTTCTTACCTCATAATTTAAATTACAATAAATAACAGCGTAAACTTGTATAATACTGAACGATTCCCCTTAAGAGATGGATGAGGAAATCTGCAGTATGCAGAATATAGGTAGATGCGAGTAAATTGAATATTCATGAACCTAAACGAGAACTTTGAGAACGAGGTACACGAATAAAATAAATAAATAAAATAGGAATTTTGTCGAAGATGATAATTATTATTATTGTAAGTACCGTACGTTAAAAACAGGATATTCAGCCAGCAATGTGTTTTTTAATGCAATGTTTGATAAGATGATAAATAATCGCACGATTATTCCTGTGTTTTGTTGGTTAAGGACATGCAGTTTTGAATACTATGTAGGATGATTGAAAATTTGAAGTAAAAACACGGTTTTAATAATTAGTCTACAGCACATTAAAAACATTATTCACGAAGTGGATTTCGGCTATGGATCGTCCTGGATAATAAACATCCCAATTAATCTAGAGTTTACTGCAGGCGTAAACTTCGGAGACTCCTAGAAGTACTAAATATAATCTAAGCTAACATAGCTTGCTGTCGAGGTTCCATATGTTTTTATTATTTTTTTTTTCCCACTTCCAAAATGAAACTGTAACAAGCAATTTCTTACTTGAAGTAGTTCTTTTTGTTTATTAGCTAGCTTCTTTAGGCGCAATTTAATTAGTTAAATTTTTTTTAAGTTTTAAAGCATAGGTTCAGAGTATTTCGGGACCTTAATGAAGACAAAAGGCTTTCCCTGGTTTTTACATATAGGAACACAACAAACATTTGGCATTTTGAGTTGTTTTTAAGAGTGTTTAATGCACTAATACACTACGTAAATCCTCAATGTTTATATACTGGAAAACAAATGCACACGCAAAGCGCATCCCTCAAGATACACGCGCGCTATCTGTTGGTGCTAGTTCAGGATATTCCTATTCGGGGTTATTTTAACAAAGTAATTCTGATAGTTTAGGACCAAATCTTGAGCTGTTCTTTAGACCGTCAGTAGTAAAACGTTTGGGTTCAACTAAGGGATTCATCCGGTTTCTTTATGTGTCAAAGGCCTATATATGAGTAGCCTATTTAACTTGGAATTGTGGTTTTTGTAAATGTCGTAATAAGTATTAATGAATTTGGCAGATATTGAATAACTTAAAATGTGAAAAAAAAAAAAATTAATTATAATATCCAGCACAGGGCCAGGGAAATAGGATTAACTTCTGCGGACCTGGCGGAAATGCTATCACGTGCGTCGCTTGTTCTGTTGACGAATATATTGACTTAACTAAGGCTCGAGAGTGCTAACTAAATGCACGGCATTTTTCTAGTACCACAATCACGTCTTCTGTTTGCAGACTAAATAGCCGTTAGCAGTAGTTTGCATTGCTACCTGCTATTGAAAATCCACAGTCCTTCAGTTTTGTTTAATAGAGAGGATAAAGAGCGGCATGAAGATGTACACACCAGTATACTTTCCCATATGTTTTACGCTATTAGTAACAATTCAGTTGTCGACCTGGTTGGCCAGTTGGTATAGCGCTGGCCTTCTATGCCCAAGGTTGCGGGTTCGATCCCGGGCCAGGTCGATGGCATTTAAGCGTGCTTAAATGCGACAGGCTCATGTCAATAGATTTACTGGCATGTAAAAGAACTCCTGCGGGACAAAATTCCGGCACATCCGGCGACGCTGATATAACCTCTGCAGTTGCGAGTGTCGTTAAATAAAACATAATTTAAAACAATTCAGTTCCGTTATCATGTTGCGAATGTTACTGTTTACAGTGGCTTGCATAAACGAGAACATTAAATCCAGACGTTTGTGAGTGACTGAGCATGTAGCACGTATGGAAGAATATTTTTTTGGGTTATTTTACGACGCTGTATCAACATCTAGGTTATTTAGCGTCTGAATGATATGAAGGTGATAATGCCGGTGAAATGAGTCCGGGATCCAGCACCGAAAGTTATCCAGCATTTGCTCGTATTGGGTTGAGGGAAAACCCCGGAAAAAACCTCAACCAGGTAACTTGTCCCGACCGAGATTCGAACCCGGGCCACCATGGAAGAATAATAAAGTGCTTAAAATTTGTTAATATGTCGTTATTGGTAGAAGAGGAAATGATACTAAAGGACATGCTACTGGAGCTAAATGACAGCTGTGAGCAGTATGGGATGAAGATAAATGGAAACAAGACGAAGAGCATGGTCATAGGGAGAAAAATAAAGAAGATAAACTTGCGAATTCTAAATGAGGCAGTAGAGCAAGTGGACAGCTTCAAATACTTGGGGTGTGCTATAAGCAGTAACATGAACTGCTGCCAGGAAGTCAAAAGGAGGATAGCAATGGCAAGGGAATCAATCAATCAATCAATCAATCAATCAATCAATCAATCAATCAATCTTCTTAATGTATCCAGCTGTTTTCTGACAACAAAAAGTCCACTATATTCCACTGTAGTCTTTTCAGTTTCTTTTTTTTTATGAGAAATGAGAGGTAGCCTATTTTGATCGGTGTTCATTATAGATGCCTGTTGCTAGTAGCCAGCGTTGGGATGTAATCAAAATGGCCAAGGAAGCTTTTAATAGAAAAAGGAGCATCTTCTGTGTACCTCTTGAAAAAAAACTAAGCAAGAGGCTAGTGAAGTGCTTTATATAGAGTGTGACATTGTATGGGGCAGAAACATGGACATTACGACGAAGTGAAGAGAAGCGAATAGAAGTATTTGAAATGTGGATATGGAGAAGAATGGAGCGTGTGAAGTGGACAGACAGAATAAGAAATGAAGCTGTGTTGGAAAGAGTGGGTGAAGAAATAATGATGCTGAAACTGATCAGGAAGAGGAAAAGGAATTGGCTGGGTCACTGGCTGAGAAGAAACTGCCTACTGAAGGATGCACTGGAAGGAATGGTGAACGGGAGAAGAGTTCGTGGTAGAAGATATCAGATGATAGGCGATATTACGATATATGGATCATATGAGGAGAATAAGAGGAAGGTAGAAAATAGGAAACATTGGGGAAAGCTGGATTTGCAATGAAAGACCTGCCCTTGGGCAGAACACTAAATAAAATGAAATGAATACGCCACGAGTAATGCAACAATATAGCCTGTGATAAAAATTACCTACAGAGACATCAATACAGACATGGAAATTCTACACATCCAACCAAAAAGCCAGAAACTAAACACACTAGAACAATACAAGTCCACACCTGTGGAGTAACGGTCAGCGCGTCTGGCCGCGAAACCAGGTGGCTCGGGTTCGAATCCCGGTTGGGGCAAGTTACCTGGTTGAGGTTTTTTCCGGGGTTTTCCCTCAACCCAATATGAGCAAAAGCTGGATAACTTTCGGTGCTGGACCCCGGATTCATTTCACCGGCATTATCACGTTCATTTCATTCAGACGCTAAATAACCTAGATCTTGATACAGCGTCGTAAAATAACCCAATTAAAAAATAAAAAAAACAATACGAAATATACAGACACACAAAAACATATCCAAATGAAATTCTCAATACAAAACTCAATTTCAGAACACACACACTCTTTGACTCCACATTACACTACACAATCACACTCCCACAGGAAACAAAACAAAAGGCGCCAAGACCAACAACAACCAAAAAAAACAATACGAAATATATAGACACACAAAAACACATCCCAATGAAATTCTCAACACAAAACTCAATTTCAGAACACACACACTCTTTGACTCCACATTACACTACACAATCACACTCCCACAGGAAACAAAACAAAAGGCGCCAAGACCAACAACAACCAAAAAAAAAACAATACGAAATATATAGACACACAAAAACACATCCCAATGAAATTCTCAACACAAAACTCAATTTCAGAACATACACTCTTTGACTCCACATTACACTACACAAACACACCCCCACAGAAAACAAAACAAAAGGCGCCAAGACCAACAACAACCAAAAAAAAAAAATACGAAATATATAGACACAAAAACACATCCTAATGAAATTCTCAACACAAAACTCAATTTCAGAACACACACTCTTTGACTCCACATTACACTACACAAACACACCCCCACAGGAAACAAAACAAAAGACGCCAAGACCAACAACAACCAGTTCTGAAGAAGGCCAATAACAGGCCGAAACTTGTTAACCAGGTACGTTAAAATTTAACACGAGAAAGACATATAATACATATTCCGAAGTGATATAGTGTTAAAAGTTGTGTAATCAAGATGAATAAAAATTTAAAATGTGTTATATCATGAACTTCAGATTTTGTGAGGCCTGAAATGGAAATAAACGCATGCGTGCTGTCTGAAGCCCCTCTGCATGACTAGCGATATCTGTTAACAGTTTTCAAGAAATGTACAAACATGATGTACAGGGACATCATTTTATTTTTACTTCAATTTTTATTGTACCTGAGTTTTTGAATGTACTTCACTCCCACCCCTTCTACTAATGAAGTTCAACCGTCCTCCACACAGATCCAAGACCGCATATAGAAACAGCACTGAGTTAGTGAGTACAGTACGTTCTAGAAATATGTTCGCATTTTCCAGTGACGAAAGAGCTTTCAATATTGAATCATTGGGCTGTCTTAGCTCTTTTCTGAAAACATTAATTTGTTAGAAATTGGACGTCTACGTAATATTATACAAATGTTTAAAATAACCTAAATAAAAGGGCCTCGTTAAGTAATTAACCGTCACCCTTTTCTACGCTCCTGCGACATAACGACTTGGACGGACAGTAGAAAGCATGTCTGAGTAATTTTATCTGTGCGGGTCGGGCAGAAGTGAAGATTGAATTTACAGTACGTAAGGTATTCTTTTATAGAGTAGGTACAGAATTATTTCAATATGAGTTACTAGTATGAAAGACGAAACTGGTCATTGGAATTAGATGCAATAGTCTATAGTGCGATAATATGCACAAAAGAACTGAAGCCTGTATCGAAATGAACGGCCACCATTTTCAAAAATGTGTTTAAATATCCATATTATGATTATTTTTCAATTTAACTTCATTCTCTATATTGTACGCTAATGTGCTGTAGACAGTATAATATACACTGCATAATAAATACGTTCGCATGGCTAACTCAGTTCGTGAGTAAAAACACTTATTGTTAATACTGTACTGTATTTTGATTAAACAAAAACCTAATGAAAATTATCGAATTCAAAATCGCAATATTTCCTACTTTACGTAAATGGATGAACTTCTTTTCTTCCCTCGTATACCTAGTAAAGTGATTTGTTTATATTTTACGCCAGTACCATCGAACTCCAATAGTGGAAAGGGGTAGCAAACGGTGTCGTTAATCCAAAGGTATATCCAGGTTAATATTAAAAATGTTAGTAAATAAAAAATGATGTTCCTGTGTATTTCATTTTCTGTTTTGCGTTCTACCCCTAGAAGAGATCATTTTAGTACTTCCTGAATTTACTTCGCTGCTTTATTTCTATGCGCTATTGAGATTGTTTTGAAACTTTATAAGTAAACAAATGAAAGGATATAGTAATTGCGTAGTCTCATTTCTGTTATCATTTATCGGGCAGTACATCTCACTTGACGATTTGTGTCAGAGGAGGAACAATTAATTCTGTGGCCGGGAGGGAAAAGGTCTTAAGTAAAAATTTTATACTTTTCAGGAAAGCAGTAGAAATATTGAAATTAGTGTCAATTATAGAGTTTTTTTTAATTAAGAGGTTTTTCCTGGATATTATTTGTTTATATTTCTTCTAAAATAAATAATGTTGCTCACTTAACAATTATCTTGATTATTTCCAAAAATAGCCGCACTTAAGCCCTTTTAAGACTAGAAGCCAAACTGAGTAGTAGGGACTATTTAAACATAAGACCTTTTTCATGTCAAAATAAATGAGAAATGTAGATTATTAGGAATGCAAAATGGGTCTTAAACAATTATAGGACTGTTTACCTGGTGCTTAAAGTTTTAAAAGGAAAGGGCATCAGTATGTGATAAAATGGCTAAAATACAAGTTAGACCTTTTTAATAGGGAAGCATGGAAAGTAAACATGTGATGTTTGTAAGGAATAAAGTATTATATATTCTTAAGTCCTTTATTCTGTGTGTGCTCGATTCAAAAAGTACTTAGGACATTTGGTAACGCTCTATAAATCCAGTCAGGAGTCTTATTTGACTTTAACCGTTTTACCAGATTGTAGAGAATTGTTTCCGCTTTCAGAATATATAAAAATCTCATTTTCACAAAAAAAAATTGACTTAGGACCTTTTTCCTCCCGGCCACAGAATTGTTTGTATACATCTGAATTCTGATTAATGTAATATGTTACTAGTCAGCGATGTATGCAAGGGAGGGGGAAATTAACTGGCCCTACTACCCTATTATCTCCTGCCTTAGTTGCGACATATAATGTCTTATTGGTATCATATATGAGATTCCAACCTGTCTTCACTAACAACAACATATCCTCATCCAGTCGTCATCACACAACCAATAGACCTGTATGTATTGGCCGTGGCCATCAGCATAGCAACCGATTACTTTTCGATTATGACACCAATCGAATGAGTTTTATTTACATGTCTGCCTTCACATAACAATCTACTGTTTTGCACTTCTTGCCGTATTATTAGCAGACTGCCTGCACTTGCGCCATCTGTTATGTGTCGTTGCGTCTTAGTTTCATCGTCGGCCGGTAGATGTCCTCCAAATAATGGCGGCAGGCGACAACAGAGTCCGTGGACATCCACGGACTCTGAGCGGCAAAAAACAGAATATTCGTTCAGTTCTCGATGTAAATTTTCTACATTAAGTATATAACTCGAGATACTGTCGTTTTTAATAATGAATATAATTAAATAAATTTATAAATCTTCTCACTATTCGTGAGCTGCCACAAGGGACAAAGAGTACTTAACCATATAAATGTTTACAAGTTCAGTGAACCATTAATTTTGTTTACAAGTACATATTCAGCTGCAATTACGTCTTCGGTCTTGCTAATAAAAACTCTATGTACAGACGTTTAACTGTCTTATACTTATACAATGAGTAGCTCGTTTATAAGTCGTGTGTAAATTCCTTACTAATAATCACTACATACGTCGTGTATAACAGTATCACTGTTACACAGCTACGTCATAGTTTCGTCATTACTTCGTTACGAAAGGTAATAGAATATCTGAGGTTCTCTATTGCATCCGGTAGAGCGCTCTAGTATGGCGTGTTAAATATCGATAGTACAACTGGCTCTAATCGATTACCACACTACATTTTGGTCAAAGAGTACAAGTTACAGCAATATTATTCTAATAATTCTATGATCTTTGGTTTGTTCTTCTGTGGTTACAAGGTAACCATCATCATAAAATGACAGTCGATAAGAACAGCTGTTAGAGGGGCGGACATTTTTTCGCTATATACAACGCTAAAACAAGGGGTTTCGTGTATATAACTACTGCAAAGCAATTCCCATTGTATAGTTACTGCCTGTATATACGTCCATAGCTTATTCACGGTTTATTAGTAACGTTTTCTGTCTCAACTCTGCATGAGTCTCGTATAAAAACTATACACGGTTTATTAGTAAGACTGTAAGTATATAACTCGAGATACTGTCGTTTTTAATGATGAATATAATTAAATAAATTTATAAATCTTCTCACTATTCGTGAGCTGCCACAAGGGACAAAGAGTACTTAACCATATAAATGTTTACAAGTTCAGCGAACCATTAATTTTGTTTACAAGTACATATGCAGCTGCAAATACGTCTTCAGTCTTGCTAATAAAAACTCTATATACAGACGTTTAACTGTCTTATACTTATACAATGAGTAGCTCGTTTATAAGTCGTGTGTAAATTCCTTACTAATAATTAGTACATATGTCGTGTATAACAGTATAACTGTTACACAGCTACGTCATAGTTTCGTCATTATTTCGTTACGAAAGGTAATAGAATATCTGAGGTTCTCTATTGCATCCAGTAGAGCGCTCTAGTATGGCGTGTTAAATATCAATAGTACAACTGGCTCTAATCGATTACCACACTACATTTTGGTCAAAGAGTACAAGTTACAGCAATATTATTCTAATAATTCTATGATCTTTGGTTTGTTCTTCTGTGGTTACAATTCCCATTGTATAGTTACAGCCTGTTTATACGTCCATAGCTTATTCACGGTTTATTAGTAAAGTTTTCTGTCTCAACTCTGCATAAGTCTCATACAAAAACTATACACTGTTTATTAGTAAGACTGTTTGTGATTTGTGGAAATATACCTAGTTTCAGAGAGGCAGTGTTACAAAAATGTAAAGAATGCTAATGAACTTGGTTTCATTTCGAATATAGGTGATGCTTCAGGAGAGCAATTGATCCTTTCAATGCAGCTAAGGTTACAACCGAAATAATAGATGTAGGTATTCCAAGCCTCTTAAACGCATCTTTCATGAAGAGAGTAGCGGTACCTCTTGCTCCAACCAGAAGTCCGATTACTTCTAGCTGGTACTTTTGGAGGTAATATGGAATGGTAGGATTGTAGATATTCTTTTTCTTTTCCTTATCCACTTCTGCTGGCTGTTCCTCATTCGTTTCGAAACGCACAGTGGGATCAATTATGAATCCAGATCTTGTAGATTCCTTGAAAGCTATTATATTAACCCTAGCACTGCTAAGGGGGGGCAAAAATTGCCCGCACTATTTGTTTTATTTGTGTAGAATATGTAATTGTTGACCTGAAGAAACAAGATTGTAGGTAGTTGTAGATTAATATCTCAAGTATATAATGACATGGACTTATAATTTTTATGATTTATTTAAATCTGCCTACCATCTTCATTTATAGTGCGGGCAATTTTTGCCCCCCCTTAGACATGGGTGTGACAATTTTTCTGTCTGAAAATATTGATCAATAATCAGACTAATATACATTGTTTGATTGTTGGTACCATTGGATATACAAATTTAATTCAAATTATGTTGTCATTGTTGCTTTTAAAGTAATAACTGTCTTATTATTCAAACTGGAACAGTTGGAAATTAGTTGTGTGAAATGTCTCGTAATAATCAGAGTGTCAAAATGTCTCGGAGTTTTCTCACAGAAAAAGAGGTGACAGCTATGGTAAATGAAGATAATATAGATGATGCAAGTGATCCAGAAGAAGATGATAATGTTGTGACATACGACAGTGACACTGAATATCACAGAGAAATTGAAAGTGACTCAAGTTCGCGAAGTTCATCCCCTGATCAGCAGCACGCTTCTACTTCTGACATCGCTGTTATAGCAAGAAGTGGTAGGGAATATACTACTGCACCTCCAAGGCAAGTCCGCAGGTCAGTACAGAATATAGTGAGTTTCCATGAAGGTTTGACAAATAAAGGTTTGACCTCTAATGCGTCAGAATCTTTCAAAAAGTTTATAACTCCTGAAATAGTGAACATTATTGTGCATCATACTAACGAAGAAGCTAGTATTAGGAATCTAAAACTTACATACACAGAAGAATTATATGCCTTCATTGGTATTTTGATACTCATGGGTGCAAATAATGACAGTGAACTGCCAATTGATGATTTATGGGGAAAAGTACTGGGCAAGAACATCTACACAGCTACAATGAGTCGTATTCGATTTGGAGAACTTCTGTCCTTGATTAGATTTGATGATAAGCAAACAAGAACTGAAAGACGAAAGCAAGATAAGTTTTGCCCCATTCGTGAAGTTTTCTATAAAATTGACGAATTGTTTGTAAAATGTTACATACCTAGTGCACATCTAACAATCGACGAAATGCTCTCGCTCTTTCGAGGAAGATGTCCATTTAAAGTCTTTATGAAAGACAAGCCAGGCAAATATGGCATATTGATTAGGATGTTATCGGATGCACACACCCGGTACATTCTGAAAATGGAGGTCTATGCAGGAAAGAACGAGCGACCCGCCGAGGAACGGAGTGCAAAGGCAGTTGTTAGACGCCTAGTGAAGCCGCTGGAAGGAACCGGAAGAAATGTAACAACTGATCGTTATTATACATCCATCGAGCTAGCGGAGGAACTTTACAATGATGACAAGCTGACTTTGGTGGGGACATTGAAGAGTAACAGAAGGCACATACCGGAAGAGCTAAAGAAGACGCAGGGTCGAGAGCTATATTCCTCTAGATTCTTATTCACAGACCCGAAAACAGGCAAGGCACCAGTTACCTTGGTTTCATACATCACCAGACTCAAGCCCACTAAGAATCTCCTACTTCTATCCACACAACATAATGATAGAAAAGTGGATGAGTCGACAGAGAAAAAGAAAACAGATGTTAATCTATACTATAATGAAACAAAAGGAGGTATAGACAGCATTGATCAAATGACGCGGCATCACTCTGTGAAGCGGGGGACTAGAAGGTGGCCACTATCTATATTTTTCACCTTGATAGATATTGCATGTCTCAATGGTGGAACAATTTTCATGAAAAACAACCCCGACTGGAATAAGAAGAAGCATAATGTAAGAAGGCTCTATATGCTAGAGTTGGGCCAACAACTAGTTAGGCCAGTTGTGGAAGAGAGAGCCAAGAATATTATAGGTTTGCAAAAGCCTATCATCTCTGCAATAGAAAGTGTTCTAGGGAAAACGCTTCCCAGTACTAGTGTAGTTGTTCCTTCTGGTGCATTGTATTCACGGGGAAGATGTCATCTCTGCTTGAAGACAAAAAGCTCTAAAAGGGAAAAAGACAAAATGACAAAAGTGTCTATAGTTTGTTGCAGGTGCTGTAAATATGTTTGTTCCACTCATTCTGCAAAAACAATCATATGCACCAATTGTGAAAATGAAAGTGAAAGTGAGTGAAAAAAAAAACTATTGACAATTGAGCAATTTGTGACTTTGATTTTTAGTTTTGTTATTTGTGGTCTACAATAGTTTTGTTGATTACTTAGTACAGAAAAGCCTGAAGTTTAAAAAGTCAAAGCATTAGCCTATATGAGAAATATACGTTTTTATAAGACTATTTTCAAAAACTCATATACTGTATGTGTCTTTTAGAATGTTCCTGATATAGACAATTGTGTAGTAAGCTAAATATTAAAATAATGTTTTGTTCATTACTTAGTACAGAAAAGTCTGAAGTTTAAATATCCAAAGCATTAGCCTATGTGAGAAATATACGTTTTTATAAGACTATTTTCATAAATACTTATACGTGTGTCTTTTTTTAATGTTCCTGATATAGAAAATTGTGTAGTAACATAGTAAAGTAATTCTTAGTCTATTAAAAGATCAAAACAAAGCGCGGGCAATTTTTGCCCCCCTTAGCCATCCACGTGACAGATCGAAGCTTAGTAGTGCTAGGGTTAAGTGACGGAGAGAACATGTACTTATTTCTGTAGATGTTCGAGGAAAATAAATCTCTTGGAATGTTAATCTTAACAACGTCTTCACTGCGTTGGAATTGCTGCTGATTGTTACCTTGATTATCTGAAATATGCCTGTGTGTCAATAGGATTTAATAAAATAAAACTGATGAATTCAGGTGGTGGCCCGGGGAGGGAAATTCCGGATTTTAGGATGCCTCGCCTGCGGGAGATTGGGATTTTTTAAACTAAAAAATATAATTTGTAGGTGCAATATTATATTTGAATTTGACATGGCGTTTACGTAACTAAGATTGTTGTTGATCTTGATTGTTGTTGTTTAGTGAACTGTTCGAAGACAGATCAGAATCTCACAAGTGATACCAACAAGGCACCACTTATGAGGCAACTAGGTCAGGAGATAATGGGGTAGGGTGGCCAGTTCATTTCCCCCTCATTGCATACATCGTCGACTAGCTACATATTACACTAATCAGACTTCAGATGCATACAAACAATTGTTCTTCCTCTGACACATATCGTCAAGTGAGATGTACTGCCTGATAATATATATGCATATCAGCCAGAATATCAATAAAAGGTACGAGTATTTTTAATACTATTTTTTTACGCTCGAGTAGAATTTTTTTCTGTTTTTACACTTTTAGTGCAACAAATATCTTTAATTATTTTTTTTTAGTAAAATAAGAGGAAAATCGTATAGACATCACCATAACCAAAACAAATAACAGACACGAATTCAAAATATATAGGAAACCCACTACAACCACAACACATATACACAATTCATCAAATCATCCCGTACAACATAAACATGCAGCTTTCCGTACAATGACACACAGATTAATTAATATACCAATGAACAATGACAACTACACTGAAGAATTAAACACAATAAAATATATAGCACAAGACAATGGATACAACCCTAACATAATAGATACACTAATAAAAAAGGCAAAACAAAAACAGACCAAACCAACACAAACAGCACGCGAGAATAAATACATAACATTAACATATCACAATACCAATACCCACAAAATTGCAACTTCATTCAGAAAACTAAAGTACAAAATTGCATACAAAACAAATAATACAACACAGAAATACTTAAATAACCACACTAAACATTCAAATATATATAATTCAACTGGAGTTTACAAATTAAAATGCAATAGTTGCCCACATTTTTACATAGGACATACAGGAAGATCCTTTCATACAAGATACAACGAACATATTAAAGCTATAACCAAACCTTACATTACATCAAATTATGCAGATCACATTATCGACAATAATCATGACTACAATAATATAGAAACAGATATGGAAATTTTACACATCACACCAAAAAGTTTACAGTTAAATATCCTAGAACAATACTAAATATATAAGAACACAATAGCACACCCACATTACATACTTAATACGCAACTACAGTTTAATACGCACACATTGTTTGACATCATAATACGTCATAACCAGGGAACGGATTTATATGGACTAAAAATATATGAAATATGTAAATATATATGTAGTTATTTTTACCAAAATATGGAATTAAATATGGATTTTTACCAAAATATGGAATTAAATATGGACTTAAAATTATAAAAAAATGACTATGTACGTTAAATATTGGTACATTTTAATCAAACTAAACAAAAAATATAATGGACGTACCTTATCTTCCAATGTAGTTTCAACAAAACACAATTTTTATTGTCTGTTACCATAACAATAGGTTACAAACATTTCTTTCAAGTGCTGAAAAGTGAATCTTCTTCTATTGTCTCTGAGGATAGATTTATACTGACTAAAAGAGCGTTCGACGTCACAAGAAGTAACTGGTACATAATTCAATTTCACAATGTCTGCTGGGGATAAGTCCAAGTTAATCTTCACTGTTGATTCACCACTCATCACAGCAACAACCTTTTGTAGTTCTTCATATCCAGGGTTTTTTGAAAGTACAGTGTCCACCTTAGCTCTTACTGCATCTGCAACTTTACCTCTACCACGATTCAGTTGTTCCACAGTACTATTTATAATTTCAAAACTTTCAGATAGTGAAAGGTGCCTATTTTGGAGACTTTTGAGCGTTTTTATGATGCATGAAAATGTATGCTGAATGTGAGCTAAGTCATTCTTCACACTTATGTCACAGGTAACTGTTTTCGCAGTATCAATTGAGACTGCATCTTCAGAGTCCAATGCAAGGAGAACATTGTTAATAGAGTCTATATGTTCGGCATAATATTCAACTGCTTCTAGCCATGTACCCCATCTAGTTAAAATTGGCTTTGGTGGCAATGGAATTTCAGGGTACATTTCTTTCAACACGTTAACTCTACTGGGAGCTTTGAGAAATACTTTTTTCACTGATGAAATCAACAAATCTACTTTAGGGAAATTGTCTCTGACCACTTCTGCCACACGATGAAATGCATGCGCCACACAAGTAAAATGAGTCAATTTAGGATATACAACAGATAATGCTTGTCCAGCTTTGACCATATAAGGGGCAGCATCGCTAATAAAGAATAACACATTATCGTACATAATACCCTTTGGCCACAGGATACCCATAGCTTCGTTGAACAGTTTAACTATAGTTTTGTTATTGCACTTTTCTAGAACATCACAATGTAAAAGAATTCGTTCAGAATATTGTTCACTTAACAAACCGATAACTACATTACCAACAAGTCTACCTTCTTTGTCGGGAGTCTCATCAATGGAAACCCAAATTGAACTATCTTTAATTTCATCTCTTATCTTCTGTATTGTCTCATCGTAGATGGATGGAGCATACGTCTTCCTAAGTGTTGACTCATCCGGGATTGTATGTTGAGTATATTTTTCAAGGAATTCCCTGAAGACCTTATTCTTTAGTTTGTAGAGAGGAATATCAGCAGAGATGAGAGAACGGCACAGGTCGATGTTAAACTCAGATCTTACATTCGATGTTGTTGGTTGTGTTAAAAACAATTGTCTCTGCTTGGAATTTAGTTGTTTGTTGGCCTGATGTTTACTAGTTGTAATGTGTTGTTGCACCAGGAACTTTTGTGTAGATGATACTGCACACTGACACAAATTACAAAATAATATTTTATTGTCAGTTGATAAACCATCTTCTTTAAATTCTGAAATGTAACTTGTTAGTTTTGATTTTAAATTGACTGAATGACGTACTTTTGGCATATTTACCGTCTTTATAGTATGATTTACAAAACTGAACCTATGTGTACTCTGACTGGCATTTAACTGTTGAGCTGCACAACTGAAGTCTGTTAAAAATTTTAAATTAAATTAATACAGTTTTGTAACTTACTTTCCCATTGTTGATAGGACTGCTAATTTTCAAATAACTCTGATGTTAAAGGGATTACTGAACATGTGTTTAAATCTCTATTGTTGAAATGTATTTTTAAAAGTTAATGGAATTTTGTTTTGTTTTATTGTTAAACCTAATATAATATGGACTGTTTTATATGAAATATGGAAAATATATGGAAATTAACGAAAATATGTACTAAACTCTAAAATATGGAAAAATATGGAAAATAAAAGTAGGATTTTTCAACCCTACACATTGTGAAACATAAAGATAATGCAAAATATAAATTATATTAGCTTTATAAGTAAATATGTATTTACATATAAATCCTTTCCCTGGTCATAACATACAGACAGCCAACCCCCACCATAGGAACAACACACCCCCACCCCTACCATCGACAACTGCACATCGCAGAGCCAAAATCAGCAGTGGTTCAAGAAACACTGAAGACGACGACAAATAGCGTCGAAACGGGCCGTCTGTCGAAGGTAAATACCTTTTTAAACAATTTTAACACTTTTAACGTGTGACAGAGTAAATTTTATGTTTTTAACAAAGTGTTAACGTGAACTTTAATCAATCAATGAATTGTATAGTAAGTTTTGTTTCTGAAAGTCTGACAAGTATGTAGACAAAAATTCTGGCCATAATAGTAGCAATTTTTGAAAACCTGAATTCACACAATTTAAAATTACAAATTAAAAGCACAAAATTTCAGAGATCTATCTACAATAGTTTAGAAAATTGAAATTTCACTCAGTCTAACCTTAATAGGGCTTCTAGTTTCTACGGTCTCCGCATTTTCCACTCGAGCCAAACAATACAATCTTGTCTCAAGAATGAATTCAGAACTTCACAAATATATTATTTCATTCTTGCAAATAGCAAATAGGATTAAATTCAGAAATGCTTGATTTGAAAGGGAGAAGATGGTAAAAATTTGACACTGATCCTAATTGGTACGTTATTTTCATTTGTTTTATGTAGAAATATAATTGCTGAAACAACTTAAATACATTACATATTACACTAATCAGACTTCAGATCCATACAAACAATTGTTCTTCCTCTGACACATATCGTCAAGTGAGATGTACTGCCTGGTAATAGATGTACATATCAGACAGAACCTCGATCTTGATGGTTGAAATTTAAACCTTCTGAGTTTTCAGTCTTGATTGTTACAGTTGAGAATTCAGCTGTGCTATGTTTTCATTGTCGTGCTTAGTTTTCAGTATTAATTTTGTTAGCAAATATATTAATTATGTTTACTAAATAGTTACAGCATAAATAGGCTAATGCAAATATAAACTTTTCAGTGTATGATTGCCAGACAAGACACCGTTTACTTTTCTATAAATAAAATACATATTGAGGAGTCAATGGAAAGTGCATCCGTTACATGTAAAGAAGAAAGTTCTCGATTGGCTTTAAATGCAAATGAAATCTGTGAACCGGTAATCCCATCTGTGTTACCTTCATCTAGTGCTGTTAGTGGTGAGTCAGTGAATAAAATGGTCGTATGTAAAATCAAATATAAAAAGCAATGGGGAAACTAAATATGATTAGTTGTATTTCCATAGTATTCGGGGTGGTGCATTTTGTAAACTGTGTGAAATGCACTTAAAAATGACCTCGAAGCTCTTAAAAACAGGTGGGGATCTCATATCAGTGCTCTTTAAAATGTTTAAAAAAGCTACTGGAAGAGGCATTCGTCTAATTTAATTACTACTTGTAGGCTTACTAAATGTAGGTGATTTATGTAAAAAATGTCAATAACACCGGCTTTATACGACCGTTTTACTCAGAAGGATAGTTCATATTTACCATAATGTCTATATTAATATTTAGCAGTATCTAAAACAAATATAAACCAATTAAAGCTCAATTTGTTTAATTGACCCCATTTTTCCATGTTCCCTTTTACATAGACTGCCTTTGTTGTTACGTAAGATCTGAATTATTGTTTCTTTTGCTGTCGGTTTCACCTCCAGTGTTGCCAATTTAGCGGTTTTCCCGCTAAATCTAGCTTTTTTGGATAACCATCTCGCGGGTAAAATTATATTATCCCGCTTAGCGGGAATACTAGCGGTTTTTAATCTTAAAGTTTCTGAAATGAAATTCATATTAGCATTATAAGCGGCTTTCATAATTATATTTAATTCGTTTAGTGTGTGTTTTGTGAAATAATGGATGTGTTAATGTAGTGATAATTCCATATTATATATGTTACCGTTAAAACCCGGAATCCGTCAAAACCAGTTCCAACTAGTAAAAACTAGTTTAAGCAAATAAAGATAGATAGAAAGTGAGTTTTCTTATGATCTATAATCAATGTCAGGTTAGGTTTGGTTTGTTTAGGTTTTTGTTTGGTAAAAGCCTAAAAAAAACTATACAAACCAAACCTAACCTGTCATTGATTCTAGATCTTACGAAAATTCGCTTTCTATATATCTATATTTTCAAACTAGTTTTTATTAGTTGAAACTGGTTTTGTCGGATTTTGGGTTTTAACGGTAACATATATAGTGCAATAAGAATTGAAATATGTTGTGTCTGTGATAAAAGTATTCAAAATTGCTTTATAGCGCTACACTGGGCATGATAAAAGTGTGCAATATTCGTTACATTGGTGGGTGGATGCTCTATATTGACCATTATTATTATTATTATTATTATTATTATTATTATTATTATTATTAGCCGTACCCGTGCGCTCCGCTGCACCTGTTAGAAATAAATATAAAGTAATTACATAATTAAAATAGGACGTTTGATCCAGGGAATATTCGTGTTTGATAGAAGGACAAATCGTTTAATATGTCACTTAATTTAAATTGTATTTAAATAATTAAAATGCGGTCATTTCGATCCAGAGAGCAATCATTTGGTGCAATGACAATTCCTTTAACATGTTTCTTAATTGTTATTACATGCAACCATAGTTTAATCACAGTCTAGTATATACAGTCGCGAAGCTCAATACGTAGTAAATATGCAAACATTAGATAGTTGCTCACCACTAGGATCGCTAATATCGCCTCATTACAGGCAATGCAAAATAGAACCGTCACAGTCTATTGTTTCTAGCACCCTCAAAACTCAAGCTTCGTGACTGTATATAGTATACTGTGGTTTAATGAAGATTGACATATCATTAGTTTTAATGTGTATACTTTGTATTACTTGCTATATGTTTCCATTGAATTATGATAGGCTAACTTAATTTTAACCCTTGTTTTCTACCTCTTCAGTAAATGGCGCTTGGCCCACCATGGTTCTGAACCCTTCAAATAACTTAAATAGTGATACAGCATAAACAGTGATATGTAATTATATTTCTTTCTTTCGGAAATGTAAGAATTCACTATCTCCTATGTACCATTGCCATGGAATGAATAAATGTGTTTTTTCTTCCTACTCAAAAATTTTATATTTTGCACATAGGAATTACTGAAGGAACAACAACGCTATAATCTGAGGCGGCAGTGAAAATGTATTGTATTGCTATTTTAAAAGTCTTGTACATCCTTAAATATCAGTCCTATCAAAATTTTGCATAGAATAAAACTTATCGGAAATCATTTTTAAAGAAACTTTTGTTATGTAACACGTTTCATTAAATTAATAATAAGGGAGATATTTCGATTTATTTAATTCAGACCCCCTTATAACCCCCCTTTTAAATAAAGTATTTTGAATGCCATATAGCCTAAAATCTAAGTTACAACGAACTTAATTTATATTCTAATTTTCATATAAATTGGTTCAGCCATTATCGCGTGAAAAAGTAACAAACATCCAGACAGACAGACAAACAGATAGACAGACAGACAGACAGACAGACATACAAACAAAAATTTCAAAAAAGTTATTTTTGATTTCAGCAGGATTAATTATACATGTTGACACCAATTATTTTTGGAAAATCGAAAATTACCAGAAAAATTTCGGTTATAGATTTATTATTGGTATAGATTATTATTATTGTTATTATTATTATTGAACAATAAGTATACATTAAAATCTAGAGATATTTGTTAGAAAATAGCGGGTTTTCGAAAGTCATCTAGCGGAATTATACGAACAACTGTTGGCAACACTGTTCACATCTCCATGGTAGTGTATATCTCCCAGGGGAAAAGGTCTGAATTGAACATTGGTTGGTCACCTTGTCTGAAACAGGCCTGTTTAGTGATTTAATACAATGAAACATCCTTTATTTCGTCAACCTCCATACTAACTGGGATAAACTCCGTTTGTATGTGGTTCTCGTGTTTCTTTGTGATGAACACTTGGCTCTGTAATACACTCAATATGAACTGACGTCGTAACGGGAATGGTCGGACCTTTCATTCGTTTTCTCAGATGAAATAACAGACGTAGACTCATGAAATCCACGTACGGGACTGTGAAGTCCTGTGATTGGGTCACGATTGATTGTCGATGCCCATGTGTTAACATTTCCGTGAGGACGGGTCTGGCTGCAGTCATATTTATTGCTGAAATCATTGTCGCTCTAACAACATCCAGTATGTTTGTCCTCTATATTCCATATTGCTTTCATTGTTTATATTTTATATTTCATCCTGCCTAAGGTTTTTCCGTGGTTTTCCTAAGGCGGTAAGACAAATTTCGGGATGAGCCCTAAAAGAAATGGGCCACGAACCTTCATTCATATCCCCATGACCCTTTCATTACTCTAAATCAATTAATAATTACATTTATAATAAATTCATAAATCAATCGACCTCCTATAAAAGCCAGATTGGCTAGTCTCTTATATTGAGACAACTGATCCTGCCTAAGGTTTTTCCGTGGTTTTCCTAAGGCGCTAAGACAAATGTCGGGATGAGCCCTAAAAGAAATGGGCCACGGACCTGCATTCATATCCCCATGACCCTTTAATTACTCTAAATTAATTAATAATGACATCTATCATAAATTCATAAATCAATCGACCTCCTATAAAAGCCAAATTGGCTAGTCTCTTATATTGAGACAACTCATCCTGCCTAAGGTATTTCCGTGGTTCTCCTAAGGCGTTAAGACAAATGTCGGGATGAGCCCTAAGAGAAATGGGCCCCGGACCTGCATTCATATCCCCATGACCCTTTAATTACTCTAAATTAATTAATAATTACATCTATCATAAATTCATAAATCAATCGACCTCCTATAAAAGCCAAATTGGCTAGTCTCTTATATTGAGACAACTCATCCTGCCTAAGGTTTTTCCGTGGTTCTCCTAAGGCGTTAAGACAAATGTCGGGATGAGCCCTAAGAGAAATGGGCCACGGACCTATATGCCCTTCCCCATAAATTCCCCTTTTTCTTTTCCTAACAAACGACTTAATGCCCTAGTTCAGAGCCTATAAAGTACGAAATACATGTGCAAGGACACTCATGTAGTCGCAATGAAAGGACAGGGAACCTTTCAATTTGCAGATTCAGAATCCACGGCGTCTCTCCTGGCGGTCTTCACCTGCCTTGTCATCGAACAACAGACGACAGAGTCTTCTCGATTCCTGCACTGCGAAATGACACAGTTCATTTCAATGTGCAGATTTACACCAGCCATCTCCTCCTCGTCCCGTCCCGTGATCACTTGATCACATTTCCGTCCCCCTCGCGTATGTGGTACCTAAGAGGTTACGTCCATTTTCGGTTTTCCCCTTCAAACTTTTCTAGAGCTCCTTCAATGGAGCAGCGTAACTCTGAGTGAGACTAGTGGCCAACAGGCTTGGAGCTCACATATTTAGTTTCTTGCAGCCCCGAACCCCTTGCAAGGACGCGTTTTGCGTACCTTTTAAATTTGTCCTCCCAATTCTCCTCTTTCATTTCAATTCAATTCAATTCAATTTGTGCGAGCCTGGCAGTGTATTACGTACACTGTGAACACGAGTTCGGTGTATTCAGTGTTATTAGATGTTGGAGCCCGTCTTCATCTCTCTGCTTTGCACGTCATTGCTGTTCTGATTAACGTTATCACTCCATTCTTCGAAAATAACCGTTCTTCTGTTTGAACTACATTTCGTAAATTCAGTTATGAACTTCAGGTGAAGGGATAACTACACACAGGGAATGCAGTTCCTACTTGTCCTTATCGTGCACTTGCTATATTTGATTGATTTACATCAGGGGCTCTTAACCTTTATTTGGCCAAGACCCAAAGTTAACTGGGCGATAAACTTGCGCGATCCATGGGTTTATTTTGAAGTGAAGCAGTGTTATTGTAATAAAAACAGGTAAATAAGTGTAGCAATTATTTATTAATATAGAGTTGTAATATTTCATAATAAGCAATAATAATTATCTATATATATATATATATATATATATATATATATATAATTTGAACTGGTAATGAAAATTACGGGAAAACGGCTGAACGGATTTTAATAAATGACCCCTCATTTTGAAGCTTGGTACCCAAAGTTTTTCAGAAAAATAGTGGTTTTCAGTGAAATGTCAATTTTTCAACATAATTTTCCTATTTTCCAAAATCCATCTGTCGTCAGTTTTGAGAACTAGCTAATTGCATTTCAGAATAAAACAAAACACACACTACAGTAAACAATATTACACGAAGGCCATGATTTGCAAGAATGCTGACATATTTAGAGCTCAAATTAAATTGGTTATTAAAAACTTAACTTACTAAAAATAATTTACAGGTTCGATTCTGTGGTGTGTAATTTTCTGGGTACAACTGTGTATTGGATATTAAAAACTACAAAACTTGAGGTGGTTTGATGACATTATTACCACTAGAAATGAACTATTATTGTAGTTAATGCCATGATGCGACTATTTTTCATTAATCATACATATTAATGCTATATTGATGATATGAAAGTGAAACGTTTTGGGGTTATATAAGTAGATGTAGAGAATAACTTAAATTAGATTTTGACTTCTATATTTTACCGAGTGTCGGCTATATAGTATATGTTACTGAAAGCAAAGTAAGATAATAATATTATTAAAAATCAAATATTTTTATAGTTGTTAATCAAGTGAGGTTGGGTCTTTTTCATATATTTAATGGCAGTGTGGTATAGATATTTATATGCGTGGTTCTCTTCAGTATTGGCTCGAGAGAGAGTATCTTTCATTATTATGGAAGCAAATAACTTTCAGAATGTCTGGTATTCTTCACTGAAAATAAATCTGAAAAATGTTTATTTGAACGTCTAATGAAGTTAGTTTGCAGCATTTGCTGCACAAGTCACTAGTATAATATAATCATAATCCCCAGTACTTTAATTAACATTTCTTTAATTTTATTTTTTTCTGGAAGCTACGGCGACCCATCCCGAAAGCCACGGCGACCCTTGTTTGGGTCGCGACTCACACGTTAAGAACCCTACATTTACATGTACAGTAGATTAATTTTTAACAGGAATTTTCCATAAATAATGGTTTTTCTTCACTTAAACTTAATTCTAGTTCTCCATAAATCTCTGTGTGCCGTAAGTCCATGATTGTGCGTGTTTCTCTTGACTCCCTCATCTATTTTTCTTTTGGTCTTCCTTCTGGATCCCAATTTAAAATTTTCTTTGGTAATTCTCTTTTCCGACATTCTCATAACTGTCCCGTTTCGTAAACCAGCTATCGGCAGGGGATCACCATGTTAACTACACGATATCACCGTTCTGTTGAATAATCGTTCATCTCTGCTCAGGCATGTGGACGTGAGGCCAGCAGCCGGTTGGTCGGCCGTGACCCTTCATGGGCTGTCGCGCAAGGGATTTAATTTTATTTTAATACATTTTAGATGAGTTGTTTTACCGAAAGTACAGTGAACCGAAATCTGAAATTTGTAATGTTTTCTGCAAGCAGAATTCATAGGTTTAATTTGTAATTCAATAAATATAAAATATTCTTTGTTTTTATGACTATTACACTTTTATCTACGTCACACTATTTTCGACCAATAAAACGGTACGAAAGGACGTCTTTCAACCAATCATGGCTGCTTATCGCGCAATTTTATCGCGTCCCTAGCATTTGTTTAATTTTATCGCGTCCCTAGCATTTGTTTAATTTTATCGCGTCCCTAGCATTTGTTTAATTTTATCGCGTCCCTAGCATTTGTTTAATTTTATCGCGTCCCTAGCATTTGTTTAATTTTATCGCGTCCCTAGCATTTGTTTAATTTTATCGCGTCCCTAGCATTTGTTTAAGTTTATCGCGTCCCTAGCATTTGTTTAATTTTATCGCGTCCCTAGCATTTGTTTTTTTGTTTGCCAACATTTCACACTGCACTGGTCTGGACGTCAAAAAAAAAAAAAAAAAAAAAACAGAAAATTACAAACCACTCCAGTCCATGCACAGCAGTTTCAAATATGACTCGCATTGGCATTCAAGAACAAGAATTAATAAAAATCACTGATCATACCTATACATCTTCTGAAATCCTATTTACAAATAAATGAAGAGCACCATTCGGAAATCCTGAATAAGTTGAATACACCATGTAGGCCTACATCAACGAGTTCCACTTCTATTAAAAGCACACTTCCAATATAACATCAATTGAACCTCCAACCACGTTCAAATTTGAAAATTGTACATTCAATAATTATTCCTTTTAAAATTATTCATGTTTATTTTTTATGTCATCGTCGTTAATTAAAACTTTTCTAACACTTGTTTATATTATTTAGGTTATGTTTGTTATAGCTTCTGCTATATGATATTATGGATAGTCACGTATTAGAGATTGTTTAATATTAAGATTTATTGAAAATCATCTGTCAAGTGACGTTGATTACTGGGATTCGAATAATTGAAGTATAATGCAACTGTTTTAATAAAAATGAAACTGAATCAACAAAGCCTTCTTGACTAGTAACACTGCCATCGTGATATAGATCGATAACTTCTCGACGAGAAGGCATTGCTAGTAATCATAACTCACTACTGCCATCTAGCATGCATCTAGCGTAATATTTGTAATGTTGAGATGGTACAATAATACATTTGAAGACAGTTGTATTTTCGTAAGTCAATTAATATTTTATTGTATTGGAGTACTTTGTTACTTCTAATCTTTATATACTTTCTCCTAATCGTGTAATAGTCAATTAAATCCCACTCGAGTTTTGATTTTCTCTAGATAAATCAAAACCTCTGGTGAGATTACTGTTGATAAATTATCTAGCTTTAATTAGTCAGGTAATCTTTACGTACTTTGATTTCTATTGTAATTGTAATTGTAAATTTAATACTGATTGTAATGTTATTCTTCATATTATAGTTGGAATCTCCTGGTAGAGGGGCAGAGAAGGCCTGACGGCCTTATCTCTACCAGGTTAAATAAATAAATACTACTACTAATACTACTAAAATTCATTCGAAAAACTGTTTTTGTACCAATATTTCCTTCATTTTTAATTCTCTTTACCTGAAAATGTTTATTTTATCCCAGGAATTAGCTTCCAAAATAGATACTTCCGATGACCTACACACAGGAAATATGTTATTAACCTCAAGGTGTCATTGAACTTACCCCATGAAGTGACAGAAAATCTGCTAACGCGAGGAGTACCAGAAGGGTCTTGATCGGCTGAGGTCTGCCCAGAACTGCTACCCTTGGGAGTGTTGCTCTCGTCTGCAATATAATATCACACATTTAACACTCCAGGGCAGTGCTGTGCGGCGTTCTTGTATCAAGTTCTTCGCTTTTACCAAAGCTGGGGAAAGAGTGAAACTTCCATCTCTTCTCACACCACGCAAGAGAGGAAAAAAGTACCGGTACTTAAATAATTGAAAATAACCTCAAAATTGTAACACACCACTTCAGAGACAATAGAAGAAAAAGCACTGATTCAATATGAAAAACTTATCAGATTACCAGGAAACAATTGACATTCATAAAACAGAAAATCAATATCCCGAATTTAAAAGAAAAATTACAAATTAAACCAAACCCTTTAACTCTATTAAATATAGAATATAATCTAAATTTAACAGAAGAAATACTGAAATCAGAAGTAAACACTGTAATACTAAAACAATTGCCTTTAGAGACAATTCATATTAGGTACCCTCCACAAAACTGGCTTCATTTATACACCGACGGATCCTTGATCTCCAGAGAATAAGGTGCCGGTGCAGGTGTTACGTGCTGTCTCTTCTCACTTTATAGATCTCTTGGATATGGAACAACAAGTTTTGATGGAGAAATCATTGCAATAAGTGAAAGTCTCAGGAATCTTCTATGCCACATCAATAAATTTAAGAATGCAGTTATATTGTCAGACTCCAAAGCAGCTATTCTACCAATAGTCTCTAAACACACACCTTCATCTCAAACAGCAGAAATAACTAAAATGCTCTCTCAATTAATATCACTCAATAAAAGAATTGTATTCCAATGGATACCATCCCATTGCGGAATCCTGGGAAACGAGAATGCAGATGCACTAGCAAAGAAGGGCAGCACTGCTACTTACAGACCTGTTACTAAATCTACGTATTACTCTGTGAAGAGATTTATTAAATCTACATACTTAGACTTTAACAAACAAAACTTGATAACACAATCACAAGGGAAAAAATGGAACTCTCTGCATCATAATCCACAGTTAATTCCCGATTTACCACGAAAATCGTCTGTAGCTGCATTTAGATTGGCAACAGGCCATGATTGTTTGGTCAAACACCTGCATAGAATTGGAATATATCAGTCCCCTAACTGCCCATTGTGCAACTCAAACCAAGAAATGGATTCGGAACACCTCAAAATCTGTGCTTTACTGGCTGGCCATGATATATCTTTGAAAAATATTGGAGTGCAAGAGGTCAAATGATTTTATTGTCAAACGCCTGGCATTAGAAAACAACTACTTCAGAGACAGAATGCGAACTTTGCCATAGTTATGCACTTAATAGATAACAGTTCCGTATAGTACACAACACTCCATAGTGAATAATAACTGGCAAAGCAACATCTTTAGCACAGCTTCTGGACCATCCCTAACCCCAACCTTCATGAGTCCTTATATTCAGACATGGCCTACTGTTATAAATAAAAACAATTACAAATAGGTACCTCATACATACATACATACATACACACAGTGTTCTGCCCAAGGGCAGGTCTTTCACTGCAAATCTAGCATTCTCCAATCTTTTCTATTTTCTGCCTTCCTCTTAGTCTCTGCATATGATCCATAATGTCGTCTATCATCTGTCATCTTCTGCCCCGAACTCTTCTCCCGTTCACCATTCCTTTCAGTGCATCCTTCAGTAGACAGTTTCTTGTCAACCAGTGACCCAAACAACCCAACAACCCCATAAAATACCAGATGAAACTATGAAGTAAATACATAATTGAAGTACGATCATTGGATCGAGGGAACATCCGTTATTTTTGCAAGGATAATTCGTTAAATATATTTTTTAATTGTAATTGTATTGAAATAATTAAAATATGGCCATTATGCTCCAGGGAGCATATATTTTAGTGCAAGAATAATTTCTAATTCCTTTAAAATGTTTCTTATTCCTATTGTATCCAAATAATTATTGAAATACTTTCATTTGATCCAGGCAGCATCCTTTCTTGGTGCAAGGATAATTTGTTTAACTTGTTTCTAAACTAGTCTTTATTGAATCACTCCAAACTAATGTGCATATAGCGTGGATTATGTAGGCCTACAAAGACGATTTTTTGTGTTGGCCCTATTGTTGATCTTTGATCACGTAAATAAAAACAAATGAAAATTAACATGTCAAATTTAAGAAATATAGAAAAAAATATGTGTAGATAATAAAAAACTTGTACCTTGGGGAATAATTAATACTTAATATTTGCCCTGCGTATATTTTTGTCAAAGTTATTCCATCTCTCACTTTCGTTCGATCATGAAATAATGCAACGCAAATCGACATCAGTCCCATTTGTGATGTGGGAGATATCGAAATTTCAGGGAAGGAAAAAAGTATGCTTATTCTTAAATTATAGTATATTTTGTGAGTTACTTTATATTTATGCTTTTCTTGGTGCCATTTATCGGTGTCTTGACGGTGAAAATTAACTCATAAATTCAATCTTTACATATTGACTCATGTTCTGATAGTTCTGTGATCGTCTTCGAAGATTTCTCTGTCTCTTGACATGTCACTGTCGTTAGGAGCGAACAATTTCGATTGGTATGTACCCATTATTCTCTTGATTTGTTATCAAATTTCTATCGCTGGATTATTATTATTATTATTATTATTATTATTATTATTATTATTATTATTATTATTATTATTATTATTATTATTATTATTATGGGAATTTTACTGGAAGCAAGTAAAGATATAGGTTTGGAAGTAAATCCCGAAAAGACAAAGTATATGATTATGTCTCGTGACGATAATATTGTACGAAATGGAAATATAAAAATTGGAAATTTATCTTTTGAAGAGGTGGAGAAGTTCAAATATCTTGGAGCAACAGTAACAAATATAAATGATACTCGGGAGGAAATTAAACACAGAATAAATATGGGAAATGCCTGTTATTATTCGGTTGAGAAGCTTTTATCATCCAGTCTGCTGTAAAAAAAATCTGAAAGTTAGAATTTATAAAACAGTTATATTACCGGTTGCTCTGTATGGCTGTGAAACTTGGACTCTCACTTTGAGAGAGGAACATAGGTTAAGGGTGTTTGAGAATAAGGTGCTTAGGAAAATATTTGGGGCTAAGAGGGGTGAAGTTACAGGAGAATGGAGAAATTTACACAACTCAGAACTGCACGCATTGTATTCTTTCCCTGACATAATTAGGAACATTAAATCCAGACGTTTGAGATGGACAGGGCGTGTAGCACGTATGGGCGAATCCAGAAATGCATATAGAGTGTTAGTTGGGAGACCGGAGGGAAAAAGACCTTTAGGGAGGCCGAGACGTAGATGGGAAGATAATATTAAAATGGATTTGAGGGAGGTGGGATATGATGATAGAGAATGGATTAATCTTGCTCAGGATAGGGACCAATAGCGGGCTTATGTGAGGGCGGCAATGAAGCTCCGGGTTCCTTAAAAGCCAGTAAGTAAGTATTATTATTATTATTATTGTTAATATTTTTTTTTCGTGTTCCTTAGTTTGCTATGCTTCTT